>NC_139346.1:167573153-167710653 GCF_055883805.1 Amblyomma maculatum | reverse complement strand
GCCCATGGGGCCCAAAAGGGAGCAAAAATTGTGTGAAGTTCAAAACAATGAGCTGGGTAAATCCAGGAGGTACTGAAAAAAATGCACTTTATTATTCGCTTAATCACTTATACCTTAATTTTAACCTCTAAATATTTACATGTACTCTTTAGCGTTTGTCGTAAGCTGCCGGGTAACGTGAAACACCGCCCGACGTAGGTATAAAATGCAGTTTTATCCACACGAATGTGCTGCGTCGCCCAAGAGGGTCCAATGGTCCCGGAGTGCTCGATTCCCATCCTCCCGTCAAATCGAGCAGGCATGCCCTAGCTAACAGATTCTGCCAATTTGTTCTCGTGACGGCACACAGCTCAGTCATGGCCGTGTTACCTGTCAATGTAGCACCCGTTACAGCTGTAATTTTTCGTCCACAACGCCTACTGCGCTGACACCGGAATTTTTCAAAAAACGTGGCTTTGATGCTGTCGTGTTGGTAGAATTGACAAGAAACGCAACCGACTATAAGATTTCCCTGTAATCAAATATGGTTTGTAGTTTGTGGTTTGTGGGGTTTAACGTCCCAAAGCAACTCAGGCTATGAGAGACGCCGTAGTGGAGGACTCCGGAAATTTCGACCACCTGGGGTTTTTTAACGTGCACTGACATCGCACAGCACACGGGCGCCTTACTACTCGCCTCCATCGAAAAGCGGCCGCCGAGGCCGGAATTAGATCCCGCGTCCTTGGGAACAGTAGTCGAGCGCCGTAACCACTGCGCCACTCCAGCGGGGTTGTAATCATTACGCATGCTAACTGCAATGACTCGAGTCGTATTATTTAATCAGGCGGAAATTATCCTACTACTCGTCGTATGTTCACCGCTTGTTTAAAAAGGTCCGAAAGTAAATTTGAACGCTGTAAAGAAAACTTCCCCCTCGGAGCAAGTTCCTGGAAACATAATATCACAATATATGGTTTATGTAAACGACTTCTTTTAACATACTAACGCTGGCAATGCGAAGGACAGCTGGCTGGAAAATTTAACCCTTTCCGCTTCCCAAGGATGCACGAGTTCACTCGGCATCTAGGTTTTCAGTGTACACTGTAGAATACATCGGCGTCAGTAATTCGATCTTTATTGGCGATTGTCATGGCACATTGTCGAATGGCATTGCCGATGCACCACCGTACGTTCAGCACCGGTTGGTGTAAGTCTCGCTTCTTGTCTTCACCGCACCGCAAACGCCCACATAAAAACACAACTTGGAAAGCAAATATTGGCCAGCAGTTTCACCTATGCACAACACAGCGAACCGTTTCACAGCGCAGTTTTCCTATATCTTTATAAAGACGCCTCGTGGAACACGACTCAGTCGTCTACGCGAGCACAATGACACAACACTTCGATGTCCAAGCCGATGCGGCTTGATATTGCTCACTGCACCGCCTGCAGCGCTGGTTACAATGGTCATAGCGTAGCAGTCAGCACAATACTGATGATCCACTGTGGAAGCACTGGTATAAGATCACTCCCCCCCTGTGAAAGCCGCGCCAGAATAAAATCACCGAAATCCTCCTTCCCCGTCTTCTCACAACGTCAGGTCACCCGGTTTTTCTGGACGCACAGCAGCACCTTTGCTTTGTCAGTTCCTACTCACTCGGTAATCCGCCATGCGAAGCATATAAGTGTCTCGGTCTTCTCTCTTCCTTTCTCTCCGGAGCGGTTTCAACGCTACGGTGACTGTACATTCCTTCTAAAATTGACTCCAGCATCAATCTCCGGCCAGTAAATGGTAGCAACTGCATACTCTCAGTGCGCGCAACGATTCTATACTAGGCTCGTTACTAAAATTGAAGTGTTCTACTTTCGCCAATCTATATTATATCGCAGTTGCTGGCTCCCCCTCTCGCTGGGTCCTTTACATATTCAGGGTCACTAGTAGTTTCTCAATTAGTTCGAAATATTTTGAAGATGCGCTCATGTACGAGCGCCTCTGACGTGGATTTCATTGGTAGCTTTAGTTTAATTTTTACGATATCGCTCACTTCTTCGTACCAATTTTGAAGACGAATCTTCCGTTCGGAAGTGAAAAGCAGCACTTGGCAGGCGTGTCTCTGGAAGATCTAGACCTTAATAGGCTTCCGACATCCAGAGGAAACTGTGTACCACCCGTCAACGCCGAGTGCAGCTGGCCGTTTATCTGGATTGGTTGGAGATTCGTGTTGAAGAGCGTCATGGGGTCTGTGCTGAGGTCCAGCGGCGCACCAAGAGAGGTCGCCTGCAAAAGGTGAGGAGGCGTGTTTTGTTGTATGGCGCGTAGACGGTCTGTGAAGAAGCCCTGGTGAGCCCCCAGCACGTTAGTTGGGTGCTTCGGTAGCTGTCTGGTAGTTGTAAAGCCTCCGCCTATTGTAGTAGGACCATGATTTGAATTTGGAAGGCTGAAGGTTTGCTTTACAATTGGTCTTGGTGTTGAAGTCACTTTCTCGATGGTCGTCCGTTGCGGCTGGATTAGACGATGGAAAGTTTCTATCGCCTTCTCAAGCTGGGCGCTATACTCTTCTTGGCTGGTGGGAAGAGGTGGGGGACGTGTCGTTGGTTTGGGTCTCCTTGTAGTCTCCACAATGTTGGGGCTGAAAAGGCGTGAAGGTGGTGACGATGGCGGCGGTGGGATCGTGGCAATCGTGGGAGGTGGCGGCGTAGGCGTAGTAAAAATGTCGTGCGGCACGTACCTAACGTCCTTCGAAACGGGCGGTTGTGGTGATGTCGCGGGGCCGGGATGCCCGCCGGTGAAGATGTCACTCACAGACGGGTGATCGACAAAGCTAGGCGTTGTTGAGTGAATATTGAGATTTCTTTCCGCTGAATCCTTAAATTCTCCGCTCGAGGTACCTCCATTGAAGGCTTGTTCATGCTTGTGGGGCAAGTTGAACGTATCGGGGACGTCAAAAGGGAACACCGTACCAGGACGAGTGACAATGTTCCTACCTCCGGAAATTACTTCCGCCGACTGTCCAGCCGTAGAGAATTGGAAAACTTTGCCATCCCCATGAGGCAATTCTGTTGAAGTTTCGGCCGACGACGTGGTCTGGAATTGTGGAGGAGCCGTCGGTTTAGGCGGCGTTGTGTGCAGCTCTTCATTGTCGTGGTACGCCATTAACGATTCGGGGAAGGAGTGTTGTGGGGGCCTGGACTCCGGAAGCGGCGCTTCTTGTGGAGCGTCCGGGCCCACCACGGGTCCGGGATCTCTCTGTTCGCCATGGGATGCGGTGTTGGATTGAGGTGGTCCGCTCTGGTAACCCCGCGTGCGTTCGATAGACGTTACACTCAACACCTCCTCAGATGTCGGGCGCTCGTGTGACAAGGTGGTGGTTCCAGGTACTTGAATGTCGGCTCCAGGGTGCTGTACAGTGGTGGGCTCTTGACGATGTTTGCCCGCATTAGAATTGTAGTTCGCATCATTTTGACTGCCGTAGGACGGTGTCCCCTTGTTTTCATCAGGCGGCGCTGTATTCCCTATGTCACCGTTCGGTGGATGTTTTGAAGAGGTAGCTTTCAGAAGTGCAGCCAAAGCTCTGCTGAGCTCTTCAGGTGTAAAGTCTTCAAGAGACGGTCCTGTATTACTCTGTGGCCGAGTGGTGTGGTGAGGCTTCGGAGGCTCATGGATTTCAGGTCTATTTATAGGTCCTGTAATTTCCGGCAGCTCTGTTTTCGTCGTGTGGTCTGAGTGGCCGTATTGGAGGCGCGGCTCTTCTTCATGTGGCAGCGTGGAGTCGTGGTGAACTGCATTCAGTTCTTTCGCAGGCCTCTGATATGGCGTTTCTCCGGCAAGTGTACTAGTTGAGTGTTGGGGTTGGTGAAAACCATGTGACGTCGTGGTCGGTGGCGAGACTAGTGCTGCCTTGTCTGGATGTCCAGCGTTTGTAGGAGGTTCATATGGCTCAGTGGGCTCTCTTGGTGCATTGAGTGCTGTTCCTGAATTCGGAGCGTTATCCGGAAGGGGTACGGCCTGGCTCGTAGTGGGAGAATACGTTTTACCGTCTTGAACATGTGCTGTTTGAGTCGTAGGTGGAGCTGACTTAATATAATCCCTAGTTTTAGGGTCATACTCAAACAAAACAGGCGATGTTGAAGGCGCGACGTAGCCGTTCTGTTCTGGTATGTTCCTCGAAGGAGGCTCTGTTTCGTGGTCTTGTGTTCCATACGCAGAATGTGTTGTGAACTGATTACCTCCTACATTCTGCTGCTGAATGTTCTCGTGTTGTACCTCGCGCGCTGCGTCGACTGCTGGCCTATTAGGTTCGTGTCTTGTTGTGAAAGTGTATATGGTGGGCAGCCGTGAGCCAGCCGAGGTGCCAGCTTTAATTTCATCTTGTAACCTATGCGTCGCCGTGAATGCCGCGGCATCGGGTGGACTAAATGTGGGTACTTTAGTTCGATCTTGAAGAGGAATTTGACTACTTGGTTTTCGGGTTAAGAACTGATTGGGTCTGTTTGTGTGGGAAGGAGACAAGAACCGTTCTTCTGTTGTTGCCCTGTTTTCTTGTGTAGGTCTGATGTTAGCATGAGCTAGGCTTTGGGCCGGTGGGCCAGAGCTTGGTTGTACTTGCGAGGTTCCTTGGTTAGCACTGTAGGACTCCGCAGTTACCTCAGAGGCACCAGCATGAGTTTGCACATTAAGCTGTGAGGTATTTGGAGGGTCGACACTGTGATTTCTCTCAACACCAGGTGTGTGCTGCGAGTGCGGCTGGGTTTTCCCGTGGTTGTCATGGCTCTGCGGGGTAACTATATATTTTGGCCTAGTCTGTATGAAATCGGTAGTCGTCTGAAACTGCGTGTGGGCAGCAGGCGCATTGTAGGTGCTTTGATCAACGTACTGCAGCTCGTCCCCTTGTGTTTGGGTCTTACCCCTTGAAGGTGGACTGAATGTCGTGCGCACCTTATCGGTGTGCAAACTTCCGATTGAGCTTTGGGGCTTTTGTATGGTTGATTTCACGAACTGTGGCGGGACAGTCGGCCTATGGTGTCTATTAGTTTCTGTGTAAAGCGGTGGACTTGCGGACTGTGGGCGCGTTGGTCGAGCTGGCGTTCTGGTTTTAAATGCCTTGCCAGCATTTTCGTTCCTTACTAGAATGCTTTCTGAGCTTGGCTGGGTTCTACCATTCTGCGTGACAGAATAATCTAAGCTGGCAGGTCTCGGAGTAAGCGTCGTGTGCCCTGACACGCCGGTCGTATGAACCTCCTCTTTCGGCCCAGCATTTTCCAACATCACCGTTCCTTGGATTTTGAAGATCTTGTCAGGATGATTGGCTACCTGGGAAGCTGTTAAGTCCTTCAGTATCATTCTCCCAAGCTGGTCCGGTACAGCTGGAGCTCCTGAATCATCGCTCGTATCAGTCATCTTGTCGTAATTGAGGTATTCTTTCGGTGTCTGCGAAGATTCAGGCATAGTTTTCGGCCTGGTGAGTTGCTCCCTGGGTCTCGCAGGAACCGTCACGTGTTCTCTCGGTGAAGGCCTTGGTGTACCTTGCTTCTCAGGTACTGAAGCGGGTACAGGGGCTGAAGGTGGCGGTGGTTGGTACGATGTAAATATGCCCGCTAGACTTGACACTGCCGGTGATGGCGCAGCTGGCGACGAATGTACAGCGGCCGCTGGCTCTGTAAATGCTGAGGCATCGTCAGCTGACTCATGAACTCCTGTTGTGGTTCTGAACTGAAGTTGACCACCATTATTTGTTGTCAACGTTGTGCCTGCGTGGTCTGTAAACTCGTTGCGATTATTTTGTCCGTATGTAGGTCGCGCGACATGGTCTGGTGATATCGAACCTTGTTTTGTGGCTGCAGTGGTATCACGGCCATAACCAGATGAGGGTCTGAAATTTGTCTGACTCCCTTCTTCAACCGTCTCTTGTATTTGAGGAGCATTAGTAGTTCGTATAGTATGGCGGTCCTGATTAGGACCAGTATGACGTGGTGGTAAAGTTTCGGAGGAAGTCAAGTGCTGTTGGTTCACGCTGTACGAGGAATCTTGCGGAGTAGTATAAAGCGTTCTCGGCCGAGCGGTCAGTGTCACATGCGACGGTCCTTGGTTGTTTGGCCTTTCACCCGCCATACTCAGAGCGTGCTGGGGCCCCTGCGGCCTATTCGTGCGCCGCGGTTGTGTAGTCAGTTGTTCCTGTGACAAGTTGAGATCCGCATCCCTGGATGGCGAAACGTAGCCACTCTGTTCGGCCGATGTCAAGTAAACGACGGGCCTTTTTGTTGCTCTGAGCGTTTCCGTTGACACATGATCTGGACGACGTGATGTGCGACCCTTAGATGTGTCTGGAACAAAGGACTTCGTCGAACTTGATTGTCTGTGCGGTTTTGCGCTGGAAGCTGGCAATGTGGACTCATGATACGCCGTACTCTTCTCCGCCTGGCCCTTGCTTGTTATCAAGCGTCCGCGTAGGACAAGATCTCCTTGCGATGTTTGCGCTACTTGCACAGCCGGGGTACCCAGGTCAGTTGTGCTCGTTGGTGAATCATGGTTCACAAGCTGTCCTGGAGCATCTTGGTAAAGCGGTCTTGTCCCTGCATGCTGAGAGAGCGTTTGCGGCGCCTGTCCTGCTCTGTGCGATGTCTGTCCATCTGCATCTACATTCGTGTAAGCTGGGACGGAACTTTGGTGACCACCTCGCAACGAAATCGCAGGACTGCTAATGGGCTCTGCGGTTGGACGAATCGTATCTCTGCTTGTAGAAGGCTCCTCTGTTGGCGGAATGAATGGTCTTCGAAGATGACCGCTTCGCATTGGTTTCGGGGCAAATCTCTGCCTAGAACCCGCAGTAGGTTTCTTTGGTGAAGCGATGTATTCGGGACTGGAGGTCGTTAGACTGTGTTCCGAGTCATCATATTCTGTATGGGTGAGTAGCTTCGACCGCTTCTCTTCTTGGACCTCAGTACCTTGAATGGTGGGAGTATGCGCGACAGAGGAGGTTGTATATTTCACTGCACCGTAACGTTGATTTGCGCCGCGATGTCGCATTGTAGACGACGGTGTTTCGAAAATATGTGTGGATGTTACGGGCTTTTCTGAATGCGCAGGCGTGTGAGGCTGCTTAGACGAAATATGTGTGGGGCTAGAGACACTAACTGGAACCGTTGAATGCGTTTTTACGTGCACTTGCCGGCTTCTCATTGTCACTGGAACACGCGTGGTCTTTGGTATTCTCCTGAACGGTTCGTCCTCAGCGCCGGTTTCTTTTGAAGGGTCGCCTTGCGGCGGGAAAGTGCCGTATGCTACTTTTCCTACTTTAGTCCATGAATAAGGTGATGTGCCTGCGTTTAGCGTTGGTGTCAGTGGCCGATTACTCGTACTTGTTGGCAGCGTTGAGTTGTGCAATATCTGGCGCACGCGCTCGAATACTGTTGTCGGAGAAGGCGGCGTTACGGATGGGAGTTCGTCTTGGATTTTCTTTTCCGGTGTAAAAGCGTAACCTACGCCGCTTGTTGTCTGTCCCAATGTGGTTTGTGGGCGCGTACGTCCGCCTCTGGACGTTACATGACCTGCAGACGTAGACGTAGTATCCAGCGTTGGTAACGTATATTCAGAGTCTGGACGTGTTGTAGGACGGGAGAAGGCTTCGCGCGTAGGTGGATTATAGCTAATAGCTGCTTGCTTGTTCGCAGAATGTGAACTTAATCCCGGCGAAAAAGAGGACTCTGGGTCGTACTCCACGCTGCTTGTCACACCTTGTTCGCTGGAGTGAGCTTTTTTAGTAGGCCTTATTGACTGTATTGGATCAGCCGGAGGGTAAGTCGTAGGGTATGGTGGTGATGACTTTCGTGGCGGTGCCTCTGAAAGTTGTTCTGCTTGTGGGATTTCAGAAGTAGGCAGGCGAGTCTCAGTTCCAGGCTCATTAGTCTGACCTGTTTCTATTGCAGGCGGCTTCATGTCGGATTCAGTATCGAGGACCTCGGGCGACGGCTGTTTCTTTTCTTTATTGTCCGTTGCAAATATAGAAGCTGGAAGCGTGTCATAGTGCGATATGCTAGCAGTCTGCTGTGGTTGCGAGCTTGTTCTGCGTGGAAGTGGCGTGAACGCGGATTTCTCTGGCGCAGGTCGGCCCGACGCAGAGTTGGTTTGTTCATAGTTTTCAGTGAATCTCGTCGTTCCCCTGCCTCTGTAAGTGGTTGTCACATCACCTCTTGTGTTTTGGGGGTTCTGAAGGCCATGTGGCGGGCTCTTCGTCTCCCCGCCTAACGTCGTGCCACCGTGCGCGCTGGTGTGTGCAGCGCTGTCGGGACCCTGCGTTCCTCTGTGAGTTGGGTAGGGTATTTCTGCACGCGGCGCGGTGGTCAAGTCATACTTGTGAATCGCTTCTGATAGCGTAATTGTCATACGAGTCCTGTACGTGGGAGGTTTCGCAGTCTGTGTAACTTCTTCGTGTGGCGATGTCTGGCGCACTTGAGCTCGCGATGTGGCGGTGACATTTTTGGCCGGTTCGAATGAAATCTTCACCGGTCCGCTCTGACCGTTCACATGCACGGTATCTGTTCTCAGTGTCATTTCAATAGGCCCACCTGTTACCCAACGCCCCGTGCTGGAAAGTGGCTGCTGGGGCCGGGAAGTGGTGACCGCAGCCACGTCTTCAGGTACGTCGGTGCTACCAGCGTTACCACTTCTCGCATCGCTTTGCGTTATATCATCATCATCATCATTTATTATACCCTTAGAGGCCCCGGGTGGGGTACTATCACGGTTCAAAGTTCCCGTGACTGCTTGGCTGTGAGAAGGTCGCCCTGTCTGTCCGAAAGACCGAGTATAATATTGAACCCTTCCTTTCGAGGATACGGCACTGTACGTTTGTGGAGTCTGAGTGCGAGGGATTGTTATCGGGGTAGGAGTTGTGCCGGGGACAGCCAAAGCAGGCGTGCTGTAGTTGAGCGGATCTTCCAGCTGTGTGTCTTCGAGGAACTCGGGTTCATCATCGATAGATGTTCGGCGCTGAATGGCCGTGGAACCGATCGGACTGCTACTAGCAGAAGTGTAGGCTCGTCTCTCAGCTGGAAGCTCCTGGAATGCAGAGGGCCCTGTTATGGAATGTGCGTCGAAGTCTTCTGGTTTGTTGCGTGATTCTCCGGACGAGAACGTTCGTAGAGCTTGGTACAAGGCGTGGTAGTAGTCGGCTATAGGCTGTGAAGGGCCTTCTTTCTCACGATAACCGCTGCTCTTGCCGGATGATGCAAATGGCTCCAGATTGTTGAAGTTGGGAGCCGAGAGAGAGTTGTCTGTCGTGTCAACGTCGTCTTCGTCATCTAGGTTTGGTTTGAGGTTGCTGGTAAGACTGGAGTGGCTGGGCACTGAGTTATCGTAGGGTGCACCATTGAAGTTGGAGGGGTAGTACGAGCGAACCTTGCGAGTCAACGTGATATTCACGACCGTCGTCTGGCCTTCAACAATTTGGACGGGAACTTCTACGTCGTCATGTTCTGGAGAAGATGCCTAAAAAAAGAAATAAGACGGTGGAGAAGACTTAAAAGTCGAGTTTTATCAATCTGTGTTGGTGGACTTAATTTTTCCGCCTGACAAATTTCATGTCACAATGCTCTCTTTTGAGTGCCTGATTTTGCAACTGAATGAGCAATATTTGTGTGGAAATCCCATCTAGAAGCACTAGTGGGTTTCTTGAAACCAAGACGTTAAATTTAAGTGCGAAACAACAAAAGGGAGGTACGGCAGTAGCCCTAATTCCCTTACAAAGTTGTGTGTTTTCCCACACCTTGCCCTTCACTATTGCACACTTGAAATTCGAGAGGGCCCACGAAAGCGAGCGTTTACCTGAGGTTTTTTCGATGCTACATTTAAGCGAGTTACTTTCGGAATGTACGCGTTAATCATTACTAAATACTCTGTATAGGTCGTTACTCTTTGCGCTACACTCGGCAAAAAATCAGTACTTAGGAGGCCCATTTGTATCGCTTCCAACTGTTAGGTGTTTGTTCATTGCCCTACTAGTTTCAGACTTCTGTGCGATATCACTCTAGTAACTTACCGGCTAACGCGCTCATTGTTAAATGTTACAGTAGCCAGCAATATCAAAGAGCGCAGCTGCGCAATTAAATGAATTCCGTTGTTATCAATGGTTATACGGAACACGTAACCTAAGCACCGCAGTTAATCGCGATTATTTTATTTAAAAGTGACATTTCAAACCTAACCAACACTGCTAAAATGTTTTAGGTATCACATAAGACACATCTAACAGAGGAAGGTTTTACCGTGAATGAACTGGTAATGACAAAACAGCATCAACAATAACCAAAGCTGTGCAGAAACAATAAATCACAGTGTGCAGGAGAAGTAGACTGAGCCAACTTGCCATTAGTGTGTATCTCCCAGGCAGCAAGATCCTCCAGTACTCTCCTTTCCGGCTAGTTCTAAAGGGCATATAGCGGCCTTTGATCATAAGTCTGCCATTGGACACAGGATATCCTTCGTCATCAATGATAATCCCTCGAACTCCTGTGATTGGTGGAGGAAGAACAAAAGGTAGCAGCTGTCATTTCAGACGCAAATTACGACTTAGCGGAGATTTGGTAATACCGGCGATCACATCTATTAAACTAAACTATGCGACAAAAGAGAACTGACACATCGTTTCTGACACGCCCGCATTGTGTGTTATGAAATATTGTGCAGTGGAAGAAAGGACATTCATTTCTACTGAGTTCAACTCTTTGTAAAGTGATACTAAAACTAGGTATATGACTTGTTTAGAACACGGCGAGTGTCAAAATGCATCCGCATTTGCCATCAACAAGCGTTCGAATCTGCATTTAGCCGCGGCACGCCATAGCCACTCATAGGAAGAGCCGGATAAATAAATGCACCGAAACGTTGGGAAGAAAAGAGCAGTAAAACTCCCATTGTGCACCCGATACAAGACGTCCCAGTGGTGCAGTTCCTTACCTCTCTGTGACTCCTCGAGCAGTTTCATGAGTGGCTTGAGATTGTCCATCCAGAAGCGGCGCAGCTGGTACGACAGCGGGTACTTGCAGCAGGAAAGCTCCAAAGTAACCTCCATGCAACCTCCTTGTACGTACGTGTAATCAGGCATGCTCCCTAACAGGATTAATTGGATATGAAGTACAAATGAGACAACGTATATGGTGCAGTCTGAAAAAGTAGTTCGTACTCTAGAGGTACAAGACAAAAATTAGGGAACACTTATTAGGTCCGCCTTTAAGAGTATGGCACGTCAGCGTTAATTGATTTCGTCCGCAGCTCAGATTTAAGATGCTCGTTTGCGCGCACGCACAGTCTTTGTCAAAAGTTTAGAGTCCGGAGGGTTTGCATCTGAGCGGCATGGTGTGACTCGTATAATGCTTTCCGAGTGATCCAAACCTAACCATCTCAAAGTAAAACTTTTTTGATATCTTTTTCAACGGAAGAGACTTTCATGAATGATAAAGGAGCGCCGCTGTACGAATTAGAAGCATACTTCCTGGCCTCTAAACTTTTGACAATTACTGTACATTGCTACTCGCGTAATAAACACTCAATTCATTCTTCTGTTATCTCACACGTACTCATTGCATATACGGCAGTAAGCTACCCCAATATGTAGAAAACCACTCGACGCACATATCAAAAGCTGTTTTAACTATAATTCACAGAAACATGAGTCCGTTGTCCAGATGCAACGCATCTGACTTTTGATATAAGGGACCTGGGTTATATTCCTGTCTCACTCTCCGTAAGGCTTCTGCCAACTCGGCCAGGTCGCGCGGTCTTGTGACGTCATAGAACCCGCCGACCAATCAGTCCCCGTCTATGTCAGCTACCACCAGCCAGTGGCATGCTAGAGATTTTTCACTCAAAACGTCGACATGTATACAACGGCAACGCCTGGTTGCACTTCTAGACACATCTCGCAGCCAAAGCAGGTCGTGCGGCTTGTGCGCTTGCTGCTGGAGAAAGCCCACTTGGTGCATGCGCTGTGAAACTACTGAAACACTCAGAGTAAATCTGCAATACTATTTAAAAAATGATATATTAACTCCCTGTTCACTGTGCCTCCCTTAGGTTTTCACATATTAAGCTCAACATTCCTTCAATCTCGGCCTCAAGATGAAGCATCCATTTACAAGTTTTAGTGCTAGCGTATACATAGATATAAGTGAAGGGGAGCAGGTATATTTTCCTTAGAACACTAAATTGTTACGTTCAATTTTGTTTGACTAAATGCAGACAAATTTTTCGTGGTAATTTGCAAGGTCACTCTCCTGTATATTTCGGAAGAAATCTGCACCCAAAGACGCGTGTGCACTTCTTGTGCGCTGATAAACGAGGCAAGCGAGTGCAGCAGCACATAACTGTCGCTTGCACTGGTTAGGATGTGAGGAGCAACTCCTCCCAGCAGGCAGCCATTTTGCCTTGAGTGAGGGATGCAGCGGTGCGGTGAACGACGGTGTGGGAAGCCCGCACCTGCATCGCTTTCCCAGCAGCATGCAATCACCTCAGTACACTGGTCAGAGGATGCATATCTGCCAAAATTTTTAATGCGGCAATTAAATGCAGCTCAAAAATGACAAATCGCTTTCGCGGCTTGACCGACATAATTATGGGTACGCGATGTCATATAAAAAACAAAATATTTCCAAAAAATATATATATATACTTCAAATTCAGCGTGATGTCGTCGGTGAGCATGCGTTCGCGCTTGTTGAGGGAGGAGATCGCTAGTGGTGGTCAAGTTCACAGTTTAGGCGGCTGAATAGCCTTGAACGCAGCTATGATGCCTGAACTCAAGCTTTGCGTCTAAGAGTGTCCTCAGTATGTCTAGGGATAGCCTCCCAAAATACAGGAAGCTATGATCTAGGGAGATAAACTTCGCAGTCCAGAATGAAATTAAGCATGAAGAAGTGAACCAGCGGCGAGCTATTCGAGCGTTAATAACTGCGGACACATTTCAGTTGACGCACAAGCCCGCGAAGGCAGCAAGCGAGGCACGGTGTACCCACCCTTGAACGGGTACCATTTGGCGCCATTGACGATGCCGTCGTGGTAGGTCTGGCGCTCACAGGAGAAACTGCGCATGGTGGGATGGTTCAGCGAGTAGGTGCGCGCCAGGTGCTGGAAGACATCGTCGTCCGGCGTCCGCGACTCCACTGTGTCTGTGTGAGCATGCAGTCGGTGCAGTTTAGATAAGATTCATAAGACGCGCACACTTCAGCTGGCGTTAAGAGTGCCTTACGCTTAGAGTAACCAATTCAAAACTGCTTTAAACAAAAACGAAATTTAATTTGTAACACCCAAATTATGACCGCTACGTTTTTATATGGGTGCAAACACGCTTCTGTCACATTCTAGCTCCTTATTACAACATGCCCATGAGCCAGACGTGGGCAGTTGCGTGCATTGTGCTCCGGTCTTAGCTGTTGGTTTGCGTGTGTCATCCAGCCGCGACGTTTGGTTTGCACAACAGCGGTAAGCTTGCAAACCATTCGTAGTTGACCTGTGTGTGTGTCTGTGCTTTTGCACAAAAATTTACTGCGCAATACTCAAGACCTAGACGTCGGGAGGCTATATCGCGTACAAAACGGGTGCCGCGTACAAAACGGGGTACTCCGTCATACCGACAAACGCTCAATTTATAGGCGGCGAGGAAACATCTAGATAAAGCAGAAAATGGTGACTAGCACAACCAAGAACATTGCAAAAAACATACGCGATTGGTCGGAATCTTCGAGACACATCTTGGCGCATCTTGCGTGACAAAGAAACTGATAAAGCAGCGTCTTGCGACAACGAGCATGATCAAACAAAGAACACAAAATTGATACGCGTGCCAGAAGCCGAGGGATAGGGCCACATGCCGGCGGCTGTCAAAAAAAAAAAAACAGAAAAAAATATGAAGATTTGGATTGTTTGCGACAATATAAAAGTCTAGGATTTCGTGAGAACGACAGCCTGAATTAAGCTCGCTTACTCTGTCCGTAGGTGTCGTCATACGGGTAGCGCACCAACATGGCGCCTCCGTGCAGGTTTCCAGAGAGGACGAATGGGATGGAGTCGATCCACTTGCGCACTGCCAACGTTTCCGGTTCCTCTACGTTGCGCACCGTGTGGCTGGGATCCGGGAAGTTTCGGTTCAGGTCCACGCCCGCACTGTTGTACCTGCGGCATTGTAGTTGGGGCACGCGCGCAGTGTGAACGTATACGTCAGCGCAATAGGGGCACCGTGTAATATTCACGCACTGCACGGGGAAAAAATAAGAAGGGATTACATCGAAAGGGCAACATGTTATAGCAACAAACACTGCGCTTTATTGCTTGTCTGGCACGGATTGTGCAACATAAGGGGAGGGGGGGGGGGGGGAGAAAGGTCACGTGTTCTGCAATAACGTCACGCGTATTGCGTGACATCTGCGAGAGGTACTCGGATCGATACCCAGCAGCTCCGCCGGATGTCCAGTGGTAGTGACAAGGTCGTATGCCGGCGGCTATTGGAAAGCAACAAACAACGATTTGAATGGTTCGCGGCAATAAAATCAGTTGGTAGTATAGGCGCTCTTTCTGTTTCTCTTCTTCCTTGCGTTCGTTTCTTTTGCGCCGTTCCGATACATACAGCATCAACCAACTAGCTCTAATGCAAGTACTGTTGAAAAGTAAGGAGTCTGTACTGCAGCCGTGGTGACACACGCTATTTTCTACAGGATAGTCTGCTATCGTATTTTGCAAGAAAGAGGCTAAGAAGTAGTCAAATAGCTCCTGTTTGTCAGCAGTGTAGTCTTACAGGGACAGAGTTTAATATTACAGTGGGTGAGGGGCATGCGAGCAGCAACATTGTCAAGCGCATCACTGGCCGAGCACAGAAGTGACATAATGCGATCACCTTATTTGAAAGCCTATCATCGCACATCCTGAGAGATGAAGGGGGCTATGGAACGAAAAATGGTAGGGGTAACATTAAGAGATAGGAAGCGTGCAGAGTGGGTCAGAAAAATAACTCAAGTTAGGTACTGACATTCTAGTGGAAATCAAGAAGAAGAAATGGGCATGGGCAGGACATGTAGTGCGAAGAGAGGACAACCGATGGTCGCTTAGGGTAACAAACTGGATTCCAAGGGAAGGAAAGCGCAGCAGGGGGCGGCAGAAAGTTAGGTGGGCGGATGAGGTTAAGAAGTTCGGAGGGGGTCAAGTGGATGCAGCTAGCATAGAACCGGGTTAATTGGAGAAATATGGGAGATGCCTTCGCCCTGCAGTGAGTATAATCAGGCAGATGATGATGATGATGATGATGATGATGATGATCGCACATCCTGAGCGTGGTGAGCGCTATAACTGGCCTTACTTCCTTGCTCTATTGCATGCTCAGGCGGCACTCAATAAACCGCACTATTTATGGCAAGTATCCCCTCTTCCGTTACAGTCATCATCCGCAGAGCGGCTGAAGGTTACAACTCGAGAAAAAAGCTTAAAAAAAAAAAGCAAAGCGCCGCCGCGAGGGCTCTGTGGTTGCGACGCTTGACTGCTGAAACCCGAGGATGCGAGATCGAATCCTGGCCTTGGCGGCCTCTTTTCCATGGCGACGAAAGGCAAGGTGTTCATGTACTGACCGATTACACTGCACGTTAAAGAACATCGGATGGTCGAGATTTAACAGTACGCTGTATTGCTCGTGTTGGAAGTTGTTCATTTCGTGTAATAGCGCGAACGAGACAAGGGAGAGAAGTAAGAAAGAATAGACCAATAGACGACACCGGTGATTTTTGGCTTTCGTCAGGGCGATCTTTGCAGGCCGAAGAGTTTGTTCGAAACTTTTCGCGCAGCAGTGTTAGCGAGCCTCTTCCAAGCGCACGTCCCTGTGAGAGCCGGGAGCCGGGTGCCCGGCTCTCACAGGGACGTGCGCTTGGAAGAGGCTCGCTAACCCTGCTGCGCGAAAGGCGCCGGGCCGGGGGTCGCTGGTACCCATTTTCACCGGTGGGTGTCCGGCGGCGGGTTTCAAACTGCGACCACCTCCCGCAGCCGAGAAGGGCGCCCAAACCACTCGGCCATGACTGCGGTGGTCGAGATTATCCGGAGCTCTCCACTACGCCATTTCTCATAGCCTAAGTCACTCTGGGACGTTAAATCCTCAAAAAATGCAAACAAAGAAGGCCCTGACGCTTCACTTAGCTGACGTAATACTAAAGAATAGAAAAGGCCAGGCTACTCTGGTTATCGGGGTGTTTGTCAACACAGCGCTGCATGTTGTCATTCCAGCGCTGTAGGAATCCGTTAGTTGTGTCAATTGTATTACTGGTGATTGTGCATGTTTAGACTCCTAATTTCATCATTTTCGTGGCAATGTATTTTTGCCTTATTGGGGCAAACACGGCTACATATTCGTTGCAGGGAGGAGTGTTTTGTAAAGAAGTGATTTGTCAGATCGTATGAATTCATTAGTTCAGTTCAGTCGTTCAGTCGTGTCCGACTCTAAATTCATTATAGGGTGACAAACACCACGTGCGCAAAAGAGAATGGTGCCTTTTCTTTTTTCGTTACCACTGGCATTCCGGCTCACCTGCCCCTGAGACCGACGCATTGCCCTTCCCTGGAGATGGACATTCCGTCGGGGTTCATGCTTGGCATGATGTGCACGTTGGTGTTGTCCAACATCCACCGGATGCGCGGGTCGCTGTCGTAGCCGTTGATCAAGTGTGCGATCAAGTGAAGCATCAGTTCTTTGCCCACCACCTGAGTTGAAGGGGAAAAAAAATGTCGATCGCACTTCAGTACACGAGATCGAGACTAAAACATAGCACCTGCCGTCAAGGACGAATAAACGATACACTGCAATGGTTCAGCCTCCGCCAGAAGTGTCCTAAGTTTTGATAAAGCAATCCCAACTTGAGTACAGACACCGCATATATGTAATGACCATTTCCAACTATTTATCCAGCACAGATTCAAGGAATATACTCCACCTCCCTCCCTCCACCCCAAAAAATATCGAACGAATTTTTTTGCTGCGTATATTCCATGTCGTAAACAAAATCATAAATGTCCTTTACAGACGACTTGCTCAACACTGAAAACAAGCACCTACATACCTGAAACACCTACTGCTCAAACATTAATCCCTTCTTCCATCTCCTGCTTGATAACCTCGTCGAAACTGTCTATCACAAGTAAACGCGTCCACTTATTTGTCATGAAGAAATATATATATATATATATATATATTTTTAATTTGAGTCGTCTTCCATTACAGAAATAACTCAACAGAAGGTATTCTCTTATCTACCTTATCTACCCAGTAGAACGTAAATTGAATTGGAGGTTCTCGGTCTTGGTAATCTTTCGTTTCCTCTAACCACAACGACAATGCTAAGGCCTAGCTGCCCCGTTAAACGTGTAAAAAGTACTTGACATTTGGCTATTTTATCGACGTCGAATGTACATGTGTTCGTTGAACACTAACTACTGACTTGATAAGTTGTCTCTAGATATTCTGCATCTTAGAACTGATTATAGGACGTAATTACGTCTACAAATATACAAAAATGCGAAACATTTCCTCAAATTACGTACATTCTGCATAATATTTGAAGCCACTTCGTTTATCCTATAAGTTTCGTTAGGTTTGGTCCATGGGGTTTAACGTCCCAAAGCAACTCAGGCTATGAGAGACACCGTAGTGAAGGACTCCGGAAATTACGATCAACCGGTGTTTTTTAACGTGCACTGACATCGCGCAGCACACGGGCGCCATGCTTTTCGCCTCCATCGAAAAGCGGCCGCCGCGGCCGGGATTCGATTCCGCATCCTTGGGCACAGCAGTTGCGTGCCCTAACCATTGCACCACCACTGCGGGGCATTTATCTTATAAGACTCAGGCAGCCTACGAAATGTGAAAGTAGCCAGTGCAAAACAGAGACCGGCGAAGGCCAACGTGAAATGCAGGCTACACATGTTCGAGAAAATACAAATAGCTTAATGCTTAAGACTGGGAACAATTGTGATTCCTTTTAAAAAGGCACTGATAGATGTACTTCGCAATGATTCAAAAGCACAATTTGTCTGTTATGGAAAGCTTTATTCTCAGTGGAATAGAGCGTGACATCGATAACGCATATTGAAATTTACTGGAATTTCGTGATCACAATATTGCTCTGAAAATGAAGTTCTTTTTCTAAAACCCCTCGCAAGACTGCGAGTCTTATAGTCACTTATGTCGTTATAATCTTAAACTGATCGTGCTATGGTTAATTTATTCAGTGGTGGTGGTTATTGAAAGTAACCGTTAAAGTTTACCTACCTCGTTGCCGTGCATGTTGGCTACGTATTTCATGGATGGCTTCAGCAACTTGTTGTTTGTTGAGCGTGACGTCAGTAATACGACCCATAGCTCCCGACCTGGAGTGACAAAAAAAAAGCGGGTTGGTAAGAAAGCTGGAGACCTGGACATACTCGCTGGGAGGGTATGAAGTGGGCTTCTCTCTCCCCTCCATATCCCGCCATGGATATAACTGCGCGAAGCCTGAAGACCTGATACTAAAACTTGAACACGTTACTAGAGAAATTATGCTGCCGAGAGTGTGTTCCGAGGTTGAGACCTTTCTTTAAAGGATATGGACAGGATTGCAGCGACGGCAGGCAGGTGGTGTGCGACCACCCGACTCCTGTTAACGGCCGCATCTGCTTTTACGTGCCACCCTTATTGGATCAAAGTTACAAGCATTCAGGCTCCCAGTGGGATGTTCATATAATCAGGGCATGCGCTTGATTTAGTTCGAGCTGCCAAGATGCAAGACTGTTTCATCAACAAAAAAATAAGACAGCGACGTTTTAAACACCGGAATGAAATAAAGTGTATCTTAAGGTGGTCTAAGGCTACGCCTCGCCTAATCAGCGCGCGTCACAGTTTCAAGGAAACGAGGGCAAGGCAAGGGGTCAATGCATGTTGCTCAAAGCTATTACAGCAGAATGGGGTCTGTCAGAAAGTAGACGGTGACGTAAAAGGCTAAAGAAAAAAGTATGACCCGTTCCGTCTTGCTACACGAGTCCGTGGCCCTAAGCAGCGCTGCTGAGGCGCCAAAAGGGAGTGGCTTAAGTTATCACGTTCCACCAAGTGGCAGTAACTTAAAATGCCCCGATTGCTGTGACATAGGATCATAAAAGAAAAGGTTATGCTGCGCTAAAGAACTGTGAGAAAAGAATCTCACGGCCCAGTCTTGTGAAAGGTGCGCTCGCATGCCATTTCTACACGACAGACACGCATCACGTTGATGTGTAAAATTATTAATTGAAAAAAGAAACTCGCCAAGCGTACATGACGATGTATGCGTGTTATAAAAGGTATCGCGTGACCATACGTTTTCTATGCCGCTGTCAAACGCAGAGATAGATTGCATCGAGGCTTGTTACTAGACAAGCCGCTGCGCGGAATGCAGTGTCGCAAGATGTTCACCTACATACGTAGGATACGTATAGTTGGTTATTTCTTGAACGCCACGCCTACGTTTCCTGCCGTGGGCGTTGTCTGGAAAGCATCCAGTGGTATAAGCACTGGACGGTTTTGAATGTTTTGTGTACTTTGCGTCCTATAGCCTCTCGATGCTGCTACATTGCAATGAACAAAAACGTTTTTTTTTTTTTTTTCAATAAGATAATAGCTATCACTTCTTGCAGCATTGTCAAAACTTGACATTGTGTGGAATGTTTCTCGTATAAGTAATCCAAAGAACGAGGCTGACTTTAACCAGATGCAAATTAATGAGGCTAGTGGAGACTCTCCCTTTTCTATCCTTTCAGAAAATCTAATTTTAAAGCGTTAGTTTGCTTGCGATATTACTCTAGAGAAAGTTAAAAAGGAGACATTGCGATCAAAAAAGTAAACAGAAGGAGGAATGACATTAACGGCGCAAAAGAAGAAGCTCAAATTTCAGTGAATACATAAACACTTGCAGGCACTTGTCGCTGGCTTATTAGGGCTGCGTGGTTCAGTGCTGAAATTCTTCAAATGACATTCAAAATTCCTGCGTGTGTCTTACTTAAAAAAAAAAAGGAAAAAGAATATACACTAAAAGATACGAACCTTACATACTTGCGATCAAAATGTCAATAATCACCGTTTCCTTCTCCACCATTATGACAACCGCGTGCACCTACCTTGTCTCGACTGTCCAATGGAATACATGGTCGCCAGGTCCGGCCTGACGGTGGTAGCGTTGATGAGGACTCCGGTCATGGCCTCGTAGTCGTGGTACTTGAACGGCACCCACAGCCATCGACTGCCGCCGTAAGGGGCGCAGTCGGTTCCTGGAGCCGCACAGCAAAGTACGACCAGCGCCGTGGCAGCAGCAGCCAGGCACAGCCCAGCAGCGCTGCTATGCCCTCCGTGGTGCAGCAGTGGCGACGCCATCGCCCAAGCTGCCGGTACCCTCTGTGGCACCGCTGTACGCAGGCTTGTAGCCGAAAGGCTTATCTCGGCAGCATGGAGCCGGGCGGGTCACATCACCCGTGGGGAGAGTTCCTGCGAAGGACCAAAACGTATGCATGCCGTTACTTCCTGTTCTGCTTACAAAGCTTAATATAAAATCAGCAGAATTTAATTCGTGGAGTTTGGTTTGGTTTGGTTCGGCGGCTGCGTTTCGGTGGTGGCGAAACGGAGCGGCGTCCGTGTTCTGTGCGATGTCAGTGCACGTTAAAGAACCCCAGGTGGTCGAAATTTCCGGAGTCCTCCACTACGGCGTCTCTCATAGCCTGAGTCGCTTTGGGATGTTACACCCCCCAAAACCAAACATGTGCTCTATCAGCGAAGATAAATATTAATAAACAATACAATATGAGCACTGAAAAGAGCTGTCGCTATGTACCGAGTCCACAGTTCCCAAGGATGCCGGATTGATTCCCGGCCTCGGCGGCCGCTTTTCGATGGAGGCGAAAAGCAAGGTGCCGGTGTGCTATGCGATGTCAGTGCACGTTGAAGAACCCCAGGTGGTCGAAATTTCCGGAGTCCTCCACTACGGCGTCTCTCATAGGCTGGGGCGCTTTGGGAAGTTAAACCCTACAACCAACCAATTCGTGGCGTGATGAATGTTATATGTACAATACGATCGCTTTCTTCGAGGTTGTTTGTGATCCTGTGAAAGTCAAATATCCTGTCAGTGAGCAGTGCTTGTAGCTGAGGAATACACAAGAGCGGAAAAAAAGAGTGCACAGTAGAAAGGAAACAGAATTAGCTCTTCTCATATTCCCTTTCCACTTCATTGTACCTTTTTGCGCTTCTGTGTACTCCTCAATACTATCAATGCCCTGGTTTCTCGCCTTTTGCAAAGTACAAATCATGTAAAAATCGCTGGAATGTTACAAAATGTTCGACAACATATTGTCTACACTGGCATGCGCCATGGTCGCAGGCTGCAGGCGGTAGCCAAGGTGAATGAAAAGGAAAGGTACTCTAATACAAAAGAGACAAGCTAAGGCAGCTGGCGCATTGTAGGCACTTTTTTTACTTAGTCGCTTATTTTCAGTATTTGATTAACGCGTATTGCAGAGCAGCCAACCACAGCGTTTTTATAACCTACAGAAGAGCTTAGGCAGAATGCGCTTGGTGCCACAGTCAAGGGATACCACACCACAAGGAAAGGGCGACATTATTACGCGTCGTGTAACGTAAGAGTCGTCCTAATATTCACGTCCGTTTTCACTGTTTCATGAGGGGGGGGGGGGGGGGGCGTTTTCATTAGATCCATCTTTTCTTGCAGCTATTTGAAGAGCAAGCTCGTGCAATGCATTTCAACATTCCTGATGTGATGCTGCCTTTTTACCAACGTAATTTTATTCATGAAATATTTCAGGGATGTAGGGACGAGCTCGTCATGAAAATGGCACAAAAGGAAAACAATGTGTAACTAAGGAGATGTCAAATTAACCCCATTCGTAATCATTCGATTACTTTATTTGCAGAAAGAAAAATTACGTGGGTCACCTGGAATAAAATCTTTGCGTCAACTTGACGATGTCCAATGCCTGATACACAACCAAGATATACCACACAAAGTATTGTAGAAATCAAGATAGAAATACAAAGACTCAAACTCAAATAACATCACAGACATAACATTAGCCAAATGTTGTCGGCTTAAACAGCATAAAGAAAAATTGCAAGACGGTCGTTAAAAAGCATCGGCTGTGACTCGGAAGCTTATTGAAACAGATCTAATTTACAATTTTTGTGTTGTCTCTCACGTTAATTGATTACAACGCCCCTGATTGTTTTCCTTCCTGATGAGAAATTAATGCACGATGTGTTGATAAAACCCACAGACTATAAGTTCACGGTTGGCTGTATGGTGGCGCCGGAATACAACACGAAACGAAGATAAGAAAGCCGCAGGCGACTAAAGAAGATGCACAGTGTCTATAAGCGATTCGATGATGCCGATAAACTCCAAGAACAGTCGCAGCAGAATACCGTACTATGCTCTCCATTGAGTGTTGCTGGTTTAGTTCGCCATACCTAAATAACCTCGTGCTCTAGACACGTGTGCAAAGGAATTCGATAGCCGCTCAAATAAAAAAGGATAGTGGGTGCAAGCTGACTCATAAAACTTCTATAAGAAAAATGTACCAGTATCTCGTTCAAGTACCTAAAGCTTTTTTTTTTTTTCTTTAGCGAAAAGACAATGTCAGCAAGAAACCACCAGCGGGTACGGACCATATGCCAAGAACGTTACACACGTACTGATGAGTGGCATAAATATCATTCTTCATTAACAGACTAATGTGAGTAGAACGATTTATTTATACGGTCGGTTCGCAATACTTGATGGAACAGACAACAATGAAGTGCTCCGCCTGTTGTCATACCGGAGAAGCTAGACAAATGATCACCTGGTCCCACTGCGGATACGCACTATGTAGACTCGATCGACCTACAGGTGACGCCCATCCGTTTCTCGACTTCGGAATATTAAAGAAATCCCTGCCAACAGTGTCTGCTATACTAAATAAGTCCTTTATTACTGGAACAGAAGCTTATTCCCACGGAGACCTGCCAGTTTTGCGGTACAGTTCTACACAGCTACTGGGTCGTCTCGCCTTATTCGAGGATTATCAATGGACCTTGAGGAAGCTCCATTACCCCGCGCCGCGCTCACAACTGCAGAAGGAAACGTCTGCCCCACTTCTTGTTCTCGGCGAGGCCGTTGTCTCCGAAATCGATTTTATCGTCCCCCGCATTGCAAGTTTTGTCCTCGCCGAAGGAATTTTGTTTGTGCGCGAGCTGTGGCATGAATGTTCCCGCACTCGAGCTCCAGGTGAAGCGTCCTCGTAGATGCAATTTTGATTGCGTCTCGTGTCCTGCATATAAACGGAACAAATCCAGATGAATTGTGCGGCAAGGGCGCACTCGGATCTTAAAGCGCAAGCGCAAGTTTTGCACGTATAAATAAGGGCGAGCTTTCTACTCGAGTCGCAACTCGTACGTGTGAGACGCCCTCATGCTTTTATTTTCTAGATCATCTTACTTTGCACATGGCTGCACTGTAATGACCTATATTTGAATACTCTTCCATGGCGGTCGGCATCAGTCATTTCTTCCACTTTCGATATCGCATGATCGTCGATGCGAGCGCCTTTTCCAGTCACTGCTCCGAAATTGTGCATAAATTACCTCTAGCGACGTCTCTTGAGATAGCTTCGTTTAGGATTAAGATGGGTCGGCGTTTTAATCGTTTCAAAGGGCGATTAGTTTTTCGGTGCGTTTTCTAGGGTGTTAAGCTGCACTGGTAACATTTCATCAGGCTAGATTTCGGATTTTGTACTGTTTAAGAGTCTAAATTTTACCGAACACTTTCAGTTTTGTGATTTCAGAAAGCGAGCTTTTCTTTTTGTTCTGCAACTCTGAGGGTTATGTGGCGCGTGAATTTGACCGTGAGCCGAGAGGCGCCGTAGTGGACTATAGAACTTTTGACCTCCTGGCACTATAACTCTTAAGACCATTGATTAGCAAATTTGGACTTGAGCAGAGAGACGCTAAAATGAAAGGCTATGGCGATTTCGGCCACCTGGGGTTCTTTAATGTGCACTGACCACGTGAAAAGGCGGAGTATTAACAACTGCTTCGCCGGCACTTGATTTGCTCAGCCTCGCCACGCATGAGATGCGTGCTAGTCCGAGCGCATCAGCGCTTCGGCGCAGGCGTGAGGATGGTGCGTAGTCATGCTTAACGGAGCTTACGCTCGGATAATAACTATGCTTATATTCGGGATAAACTTCTGAAAGTTTTTTTTCTTCAATGGCATGCAATCGGCGCAAAATCCATTACACAAAAGGTAACAGCTGTGAAAGGAATAAAGCATGGGTGTTCAAATGCTGCGTACTCTTGCCTCAGTCCTCCGATAGAGGCGCCCAGTGGTTCTTATCTTGTGGCAATAAAGTCGGTGTCGCTTACAAGTGGCGTATGCTACAACTTTAGGATGCACGTTGTGCAGAAGGTGCTACTATATTAAATTACCAAGATACTTTGTTGGGCGAGTTGGTACATATTCATTATTAATTTAAACAGAGTGAACACGAAGACAAAGTGCAAGATAAAAGAAAGCCACGGTACAAGCGCTGACTCACGACTATGCCTAAGGCCTTTACTCCAAGGCCCAGATAAAAACAAACATGACGAAAACGAAACAGCCACGTGAAACAACCCCTGGGTTCACCTGCTGCAGAAAAACACAAGAACACCGAAACAACTTGGAAAGTGGCAAGGACAAAACGTTTCTGGTATCACATTGCCATTCATGTGAAACAATGAAGAAGGACAAGAAGAAGTGCACTCCTAAGTTTGACCAGGTTAGGATTTTGTATCGCCACAAAGAAAAGATGACAAGAGAGATAGTGGAATCATATTTTATTTCAACGGACAATAAGTGTGTCAGCAAGACTTCTCTTGCTCTTTCAAGCAAAGAGGTGTCTTTTTTGAGTGACTTTTTGTGCAGCAGGTGAACCCAGGGGTTGTTTCACGTGATTGTTTCGTTTTCGTCATGTTTGTTTTTATCTGGGCCTTGGAGTAAAGGACTTAGGCATAGTTGTGAGTCAGCGCTTGTACTGTGGCTTTCTTTTATTTTGTACTTTGTCTTCGTGTTCGCGCTGTTCAAATTAATAATGACTATATTAAATAATTTATTTCGATTACCTCAAGAGAGCCTAAATTTCGCAATTATCTGAAAACATTTTAGCACGAAATCGCAATACACAGTGAAATTAAATTTACATGTTTTTCCTTTAACCGTTTTCCGTGGTTTAATGAATGAACAGTGTTACCGTGAGTTGGATGGGGGTTTCGCCACAAAATGCGCTGATTCCTGACAATTATATCGTTTACCTATGCGTTTGGGCTAATGGTGGTGAGCGAGGGCAGCAGGGATCAAGAAACAAGACTTTTTTATTGCCAAACAACGCGAGCCACGCTGGCCAACCGGAGAAAAATCGTAAGCGACGGTCTTCATGCATACGTACTCTTCATCTCGCCTTTGGTCCGTATATCGGTAATAAATCTGCGCTTTCGATTCGGAGATTAATGAAGGTCGAGCTCAGAAGAGCGAAAATGCGGGCATCGAGCAGGCGCGCAAACTTTAATCGCCGCGCTTCGAGAAACGAGGTTCGTGCGTGTGGCGAGCGCATGGGTTTCCGCAACCACCACCAGCGGGGGGCGCCTCCTAAATCATCGCGCATTATTGAGTCAGACCGTTACCTGCTGGCTATTCTTCTCGACCTCGATGTACTAAGCCTGTTGCAGTATGTCTTAACTCCTATGCGGCTTTGCATCTCCGCCTTGTGCAAAGAGACCTAGTTGGTCCGAATTTTCTTTTCTTTTTCTGAATCTATTTCTTAGCGACCACAGAATGTATACACTGGATGTGTTCCGTGCACTGAGCGTTTTGCAGAAAGCTAGCACTCCGACGTGAGCCTTGATGTTTCCACGCTGCTTATGATGAACGATCTCGAATACAAAAGTCGGTCATTTTTTATCATTTTTTTCGAGGATTAACGTCTGAGCCACGGAGCAGGAAAGCGTCAGCGAAGTTGCCGGGGCGAAGGAGGAGAAAATTGTGTCGATGGGTAAGGTGTAGAGCGTTTTAAGATGCGCTCGCGTTCGCTGCCCTGCTGCTCTGTGGTTACGTGAAGATCTTCAGAGCAGATACCTCCCTGCCTTTCCTCCTCCTCGTCTTCCTCCTCCTCCTTCAGAGCAGATAAGGCCTTCGCACATGTAGCGTTCGCGTGGACATTACTCCGATGGACCCAAATGGAGTGGCACTCGCAGATACGCGGTGTTGTTGGCCGTCACGGGGTAAAAAGATATCAAGATAAAACAATTGCGCATTAAGGCGCTATTGTGTGCTTTCTCTATGTTTCCGTCCGATAGTTTAGCTGGCACCGCCACCGCCCGATGTTAATGAAGAGCCTGCAATTCGTGCAGCACTAGATGATCAGTAATATAGCAGGTATCAACGACTATTTTCTTTAACCTCATTGGTCAGCATTTTTTAAGGTTATATCACCGCGTGCTTTTTTGCAACAGGTTACTCAAACTGCTAAGATAATAAGTTGCTCTGTTCTCCATCATCTACAGTCGCTTTCTCTACGACTCACCAGTCAGGCTTCCTAGATGATAAATAAATAGTGTAGCCAAATAGTGAGAATAATCATTTGAGAAAGTGCACTCTGGTCTGGCGTATCGCGTGCTGAGGCTAGTTTTACTTTCAAAGGTTCCCTTGCTCACATTTCGCGCCGGTGAGCGGAGGGAAGATATCAGTGTGCCGCGTATACCCTTTACTTCGGGCTGCAATTCGACTTGCTCCTACAGCATATTGCCTAATACTTTTACCTGAAACTATGAAAGGTGTTTTCAGTGACAACGCAACAGAACAGAACATCTTTGTAATAAGGGAGTAATTACTCACTGACATCCACCCAAGCGCAGCCATACGGCTACAAAGGAAAGCTCTGTTGACCGTCTTGGTTAGCTCGGTTGGTAGAGCGACTGGCCCGAAAAGACGGTGGTCCAGGGCTCGATCCCTAGACCGGGACGATTTTTTATTTAACCACGACGTTTCTGAGAAAGCTGTATAGCTTTCCTTTGTAGCCGCATGACTGCGCTTGGGTAGATGCTAATGAGTAATTACTCTCTTATTACAAATCCACTCCGTATTAGGGGATTCCTATAAATATTCGATCAAGAACATTTTTGTATTTTTTGTTCCACGGGTTCCGCGTAATTCATATTTGCGTATTTTCTCGCATGTACTTATACCTGCTCATGCAAGCTATATTTCAAGTATCAGTCGAAGTTACCGTCTAACATCTCAAGCGCAGAAAGGCGGTACCCATGAGATCCCTAGCGCACAAATGCAGTACCCATAGAGGCAACCGAGACACAGTCGCTAGAGCCTGTTCACAGGACAAGCATCATTCACCCATCGACCACGCAGGTCGACGTTCACAAGGTCGTCCACGCACTTAGATACGAGCTTTTCGTTTCCCCTCTTTAATACCAGAGGCTCCGGACTAAGGCGTGATAATACTACCTGCTTGGCAGCAAGCCGCCAATTCGATCCAACCCATTGGCATCAGCTCACCGAGCGCAGTAATTGCCCCTGATTCTCTGACGCAAACATCCGCTCTTCACCTTCGCGCACACGTCTTGTCTCTGTCCGTCTGTTCAAGCTCTCCAATTCAGTTCGCCGTCGAAGACCACGGGCATCGGCCAACCACGCAGTGGTAATTAGGCAGGCCTTCTCATTCGACCTTACTGAGAAAATGAGAGAGAGAGAGAGAAGTCGCCTGGCTGTTTTTCGTCCAGCCAGCAGACCAGGCGCGTTGGGGGCTTCCTGTAAAGCGCGTCGCGTCTCCCACGTCCCGCAATGACGCCACACGGCGTTCCCCGACGACGCCGCCGGCACAGTTATAACGTAAGCGCCGCGCAAGCGCCCTTGGGGAGAGCATTCGCTAATAAAGGCGGCCTCTCCTCCTCGTCGTCTTAGTCGATTGCCAGGTGCCATGCACAGGGGCCAACGCCGCGGAGTCGGCTCACGTTCTCCTCGCGAGGATGTCGAACCGATTCTGTACGAGCGAGTTGCGGCCGAAGCCAAGCCACTTATCCTCATTTTGAAAGCAGCGCAAGAATAAACGTATAAAAAGGAAAAAAAAATGATTAAGAAGAAAGGCCAGGAAGCGCATGCACGGCGTGCTTTCTCAGTCGCCGCAGTGAGACGGCGAACGACGAAGACGTCGGTGACAACGTCGTGGCATTGTTCCTTTACCTTCCTCCGTCTCAGGGTACACCGCTTAGCGCGCACGTTAGAGATTGGAAGACAATGGATGGGCAGACTAGAAGAACGGCCTGTATTCTGCTGGTACTGAAGCGAAGCAACGAACGTCCTTGCTCCGAGCTCAGGGCGGCGTTCGGAACAACTGCGGATCCGCGCGCAGCGCCGGGCATCTCATGCCTGGCAGTCTTGGGCAACGCCCCTAGCCGAAGGCTACGTATGCTTCGTTCCCTCAAGGAGCATACAGTGGCGGTTGCCGCCGCTGCCTTGTTCCTCGCGCATACAATGAACTACTGCGTACGTGAACGGGGTACGTATATTCCAAGAGGCGCCCGTCGAGGAGGGGAACCGACTCGCTGAAAAGACGTTCTGTGTCTGGTGAAATCTGTGAAACCATTGGGGAGTTTAGAAAGTAGAATTATTTATGAAATATCCGTGAAGTCAATGAACTACTGTCTGTGATCCTTTCGATGAAGAGTAAGTTATCAGTTACAACCGGACTATCACAAACAGTGTCACGCTTACTATAATGATTTTTGTACGCCATTCACGGCATTTAGATGGTTTGGTTCGATAGAGCCTCGCGCTTGTAACAGACTCGCACATCGTCGCGAGAAATTGTGCCGTTCCCGCATACTTAAAGATTTCATGTGACATTTTATAACTGGTGTCCTTGTGAGTTGGTGACACCACACAGTTTTCTACAACAGAAAGTGACGAGAGTGCCGAACAGAACACCGTGAAAAAACAACAACAACAAAAACACACACGTTAAATCAACATACAAACACATAAGTTTTAGCACTACTTGACGACACCTCGCGAAACGCCACGACCGCGCAAACACTTCATCCTGGATTATGTAGCTCGTTTTTACAAAATAATTGCTTTAAACGTACTAAACGAACGTGAATATGAAAAAAAGAAAAAATGAGCTCAGTAAAAATTTGCTCTCCGTTCCTCCTTTCGCTTATTCCATTAAAGCACCGTAAGAAAACGTTGGCGGCAAAGCTGTAATGCATGTTCGGCACTGCATTAGCAGATCACGGGGGCCGCAGCAGCTCGCGGGACGTTCTCACACCAGTAAAACGGGCCAAGGCGCCTATTGTGCATGCAGTGCGAGTCTTCGCTCAGATCAAATGCGCCCACTGAAACGTCGAGGAAAATGAGCGGATGAAACAAGAAAACCAGATGCTTGAAAGAAGGAGCGCGGGACATGGTGAAAGAGAAAAAAACCAGACGCAGAATCCGGGATCCTTCAAGAACTTTAGTGTTCGGTTGCCTCCTCACAACTTGTGTTCAACAGTCCCACGCGCTCGTCAGTCGACCTCTTCCCCTTCCTCTATCAGTCTTGCTCGTTTTTGCAGGCCTCGTCGTGGTTAGGGTTGGCTAGTCGTCTTAGGTGGGCAACCTACGAACGTCGCGAGGAGGTTGGGCTGAGAAACCTTGGTGTTGTTCTGGGAGTTTCCACAACCGTAGGTAACAGTCGACTTAGTGCATAAGTGTCGGCTTAACAACAGTCGTTATAACTCGCGACCGTCGAACGATACCATGCTCAGCAAACACGTGCGGCCATGACAAAGACTGAAATACGTTCTCTCATTTTCCTCACACTGGCAACGTTCGTACTAGTAACAAGAGCGACTGAAAGCACTAAAGCTAAGTCTAAATTACTGCTACCGGAACCGACATAAAATCTATAAATCGCACCACCAGGGCTGCCGTATGATGACAGCCGCTTCCACCATTACTGCTGAAATGCTGTCCTTGCTGCCAGTGAAAATACTGCACGGTATCACAGAAATGATCACATCCACTAAGACTGGTATAATCGCACTGCTGCCACTTATATACTATTGTTTTATATTGATAATGATATCGTTAGCCGGATTTACGAAACAGCCCCTTCCTGCCCTGAGAGATTAGGTTTCCATGAGAAAAACCACATTGGAGCTATCTCTATCTGCACTTGAATTGAGCACAATGAATGCCTCGTGCAAATGCTTTGTGTGACCTATATTTGTCTATCAGTTATTCTTGTTCATGATGACGATGATCCAAACTAAACCGGAGCGTTATTTTAGGGCGCGTTTTCTCACTTTTTGAGTATGAGTATGCAATTCAATATTACTCTACAGCATGATGTTTGCTCCTACCTACCCCGTCATAACTTTATATTCGGTTGAGTCTACAAACCGGTTCTTTAAATCTATAACAACGTAATCATTTTAGATTGCACTGTCACAGTGACGTGACTGCAGGCGTACATCGGCTTAATTATTACGACAGATGAGCAGAACAGTTTTCTCCTTGAATTGCAACTTCTTTGTTGGGTACTGTAAGCGGAAGATGTTGCTTGCACACTGACGCTTAAGACTTCCCATTTCCGCGTAGCGCAGTACTTATCGATGAAGCCCTCAACAGCGGACATACAGTTCTTTCACGGATGCATTTTCTTTCCGAATGCCGTCAGGGAGGAATAAGGGCGGCTGCTGACGTCATGGACGGAACACTGATTTAATGACATATGAAAGGAAATAGACCAGGATTCGACAGCGCGAATTCCATCCTCCAACTTGAACGAAAGACATGCAGCGTCTTGGATGAAATGACATTTCCTAAAGTCGAGTAATTTCTTTAAAATAACTTATATAAATGCAGTATATTTTTTTTTTTAAATTCTGCTGCTCTAACGTGCCGCAGTGGCCCACTGGTTAGGCCGCTCGACTACTCAGCCCGGCGTCCCGAGTTCGATCGTGTTTCATTGGCGGTGAAATGCAAGGCATTTCTGTATAGGCGGTGTCAGTGCACGCTAAATTACTCCAGCTAGTCGTAGATACTCGCAGCCCTCCACTACGGTATTTGTAATATAGCTGAAGTCTATTTGAGACTTTATATTTTATAAAATCAAACCAATTACACATAAGCCAATTTTGTCACAAAATAAATGTCTTGAGAAATGCCTACTGAGCTTCGCTCGTGTGTATACAGACGTTTGGAACATTTTTTAGGCACATTGCGACCAGCAGTGTGCCTATTATTTGTATTTCTTAATTCCTGGCTTCATACCTGCGATAGTCTGTTTTCAAGAAATCGTATTGTTGCAAGAGCACACTCTGTTTCTTGTGTATATAGTTGCTACCCTGTTCTTTCCCGTTCATTCAGGCCTGTTTGCTTGTTCTTGCCTGTGTTCCAATACCGTCGTGATTATCATTATGGAAAAATGAGAGCATGGCAACACGCGTTTCATTCAAAGAGCGCGACTTTTTGTCGACCTGGCTACGGGCAGGTATACGCATTCGCCCGTTTATGACGTAGCAGTTCGGTGGAAGTCCCTCATAACCTTAAGTGATAACACGGGGGGAGATATCAATGCACAAAGTCACGTGCCCTTTGTTTACTTCGGAGAATGTCAATGTGCCATGTGCCGCATGTATTTGGCATGCCACAGCCAGACGAAATACCAGTTGCTGAAAAAAATATGTATGAACTCAAAATCACCTTGAAATAATGGCATCAATGAGCATTGCCAGGGCAAAAAAGGAGAAAGGTAAGACGCTTGTTTATTCTTGTTTAGATTCTTTTTCGCTTTCATGATTAGGCGGGCGAGACGATGTGTTTTCCCCGGCCGCTCTACAAAATGTCCTTCAGACTCGACCGTCCTTAATTCTTCTCTTTGCCTCCCCCTCGCCCGATTTTCAGTGATATACCAACAACCATGATTCGCCCCCATTATTCGTGGCCGCTTATCAGACCCAACCTCTTAGCCAAAAGCGGCTCTCTCTGCTTTCGGCTGGTTGCCGCTGCTACAGATTCTCGGCCTTGCGGGGATTACGAAGAAACAAAACAACTGGAGAAAACAAAAAACGGCGCTCTTAGTTCGTACAAAAGCAGGTTGCCGTGAGGCCGGAATCCTTCTCGCGGAGAAGGCGGACCCATCCGATCTTCCGCGTCTTCGCACAGGAAGGCCTGGAAGGACATCATCTGGCTGCAGATGAGGCGCCCCGATGCCTCCCTTTCCTTGGCTCACGCAGAATCCCGCTCTTTCTCGATCGCTGCCGCACCACGAAGAAGAACGTGCCGCTATCGTAGACAAAAAGAGACAATCCGGCGTCGCGCGCGTTAGGCGCGTTTGCTCTTAACTGCGCCACGAAACACCCAACTGGCCCTAGTTGAATTGCTTTCATGTACGTCCTCCAGTAAGCCGTGCACTGTTACTCAATAGAGCTTCCAGCGGCTCCAGTGTTACGGGAACTCGCAGACAACGGTGGAAGATTTCAAGACACGTATTCTCTTATTTTCTTCCTTGGATGGGCCAGAAACGGAACGAACTTGGTGCTATCTTTCATCCAAGCAAAGGCAAAAATACGGAGGAAGGCTCATGATTTTAAAGTTATAGGGCCACGTAGGTGCCTACGGCACAAACTGCTTTCCTTGTTTCTGTTCCGTATTGGCTGTTGAAGCACGTAGGTACCACTGTCGTCCGCTCAGAGGAACTGGCCATTAGAGAAGACCATTTTCAGAGCAATGAAATGAAACTGTAGACGGGAAGAGTACAAAGCCAGTGGTGAAAAACTCTGGTCACAGGGCCCTAGACCAAGTAACCGCTGTTATTGCGAAAGCAATACTACTCTAGGTTTCGAGCCTTCAGCTTGGCGCGGCCACCGCACCCACGTGACGCTGGGACGTCACACCCCACGTGACGCTAGGGTGAAAGCTGGGCTACAACGCAAGCGGTCGGCGTAGCGCGGCCGCACCCACGTGACGCTGTGACGTCACACCCCACCTGACACCAGGGTGACAGCTGGGCTACCAACTCAAGCGGTCGGCGTAGCGCGGTTGCAGCCATGGTGCAGCGCGTGACGTCACACTCCACGTGACACAAAAGCAGTCGGCGTGGCGCGCTAGAGGCGCAGTTGGTGCTTACGTGATACGTGACGTCAGACACGTTCATACAGCTTGATTAAAGCGGGGCTTTATATGTGGGCTGGCAGGAGCTGCGAACTTGGGTCTCTCGTTTCACATGGGACGGTTATGTCAGAATCAGCCTGCTAGGACCCTCGCATTCACGTTACCCTTATAGGCCACTAAGGAACGTTCGTAAGGCTTGGTTGAAGCGGGGCTTTATATGTGAGCTGAGGAAGAAGGAAAAGAGAAGAAGAAGAAGAACGCTCGGTCACCCGCAGCTAATGCTTTCGCTCAATATTTGGTTCAGCAGCTTTGAACCCTTGTAATTTTTATTCATAATTATTTCTCTAAGTACTCTTACTAGAGTTTTGCACTCAGCATCAGACGTGGCTCAACAGGCGACCGGCACATATTTTCATTATGTGTATATTTTCTATAAATCACGTTCATGTTGCTAGTATTTAAGTATTATTATTTAGATCATTATTTATCTTTCCGTTTAACCTCAGCCACGTCATGACTCTAAGAGCTTCCCTCCCGTCGTCATTTTCATTCATTCATTCATTCATTCATTCATTCATTCATTCATTCATTCATTCATTCATTCATTCATTCATTTATTCATTCATTTGTCGTTGTTGTTTTTTTCAAGACATTTCCAAGCCGTTGTGATGAAAGTAACATATTACATGGTGCCACGCGTCTGTTCGCGGTGCCCTACGTTCATTTTTTTGTGTGCGATTTTCGTCAGCTCTGGCGACTTCGATGAAGAAGCGGCTTTGTCGTTGCCTTGGCTTCACGCTTTCTCTTTTGCTCGAGTGTGAACAAAACGCACAGTGCTCACCTTAACCAGATAATATTTCGAGCTTTGCTGCCAACGCACAGGACGAAATCCCCCCCCCCCCCCCCCCTCCCGTATAATTGACGCTTACTGCAAAATAAACGAAGCTCCGTTCGCCATTCTAGAGAAGGCACTTGGCACAATGCTGTCCTAAAGTATGCATTTATTACGATAGTCCTTCTGAGGTTCCTCCGCATAAAACGAAAACGAAAGAGAAAGCTTGGAGGCTTAAAAGATTTATGGATAAACCCGCCTTTATAAGTAGTATACTGCCTTGAAGAAAAGCGCAGGCGGCATTGATAAGAAGAAAGCAGTCAATGGGCGTGGCGGTCTTGTGCACGAACGTCGCCTCATCGATTCCCACGGCGCTGAATCGCAATGCCGCGTTACGGTTTAAACAAGAAAGCTCGCCTCTGCGAGGTGTGCGTGCAGGCAGCTCACCTTGCCACGGCATTATGTGGAGACCGTATACCAGAGAAAACATGCGCCTTAAAACTAACCGCCCATTCCAGGATCTACCGATACCGTCGACTGCATGGAAAGAAGCGAGATCGTGGCGGTCTCTGCGCCGAGCTCAGCCTTCGGTCTGCTCGTTATAACGGGAGGAACGTCCTGCTCTACCCTTCAACGGCCTTCACAGAGTAGCCTTGGTCCCTTTATTGCTTTTCGTTTTCAGTCTCCGGGCTCGTTTTCCTGGCACTCCTTTCTATATCTGCTTCATTCGGTTGGGAAAGTCGGTTTAGTCTGGAACGTAATTTTGGTCGTAATTGGTTAGCCTTATCAGCGTCAACAGACTTCTCTGGGACGCATTAAAGCCCTTTCGTATTCGCAGACAAGTAATAATAACTCTGGCGACGTTTCTTGCCGGGCTCGAACGTTTCCCGCAAGAACGTGCTTGCTGGTGGCCCGTGACGTCTGCTGGACAGTCAGGGGAAAGCCGGAGAATTTGTGGACTTGTGCTGACCTTGAGTAGATCTCATCGTACTTATCGCATTTCACCTGAGGCATGTAATCACGCAGATAGAAGTCCTCGTATTTCGAAGGTATCCACTTTTATCCGGCCGCTATACTGAGTGCTGAAAGTTCCCGCTGTCAGAGATACTCCACGTTCTTTATCGCGCTTTCCAGCGTTGTACGCAACATGTGTGAGTTGCGCATAGCATGAGTGGAAGGCACTGGGTCATTGTCGCTGCGCGCTAATGAAAATCGGCACTTGAAACAGAATGGAAGAGAACAGTCACTCAGTCCTCGTGGGTTTTTTCTTTCTGTTTAGAGCGTCTAGTTTCGTTAGTGCGCAGTAATAATGATGTGTAACCGATAGCAAAGCAACTAAGAATTAATGTGAATAAAACAAAAGCAGTTCTGTTTAGAATGAAATCGAAACAACCAATCATCCCTTTAAAGGCTGAGCTAATGTTCGCGAAAACTCACGCGAACGCGACGGCGGCACGCGTCGCGCGAAGTCGCGCGAACAGAAATGCATATGTCGCTTGGCTCGTCACTTGGATCTGCCGGTATAGAAAATTCGCTCGTTCGCCCACGAGTGCACTTGCGATCATCTACTAGCGTTAACGCGAAGCGTACGTCATTGCCGCTCATTTCGCACGCTTTCTTTTAGTTTTTCATTGTGATTGTGCATTGCCTCGTAAATTTCTCGCTTTGTACGAACAATGTTGAATGGCCAAGGATTCAGCGAACGTCTAATGGCAGCCAAAAAAAGACAAAATGTCACGTGACCACTTCTATAGTGCGAGTTAACACATGGTAAGCGCTTCATACTCAATACGGTGTGTTGGAAGTGCATTTTGTTTTGTATGCCGTCGCAAAATATTTCAATTCTTGCAATTGTCATGACTGTTGCTGTATTTCCAAATAGTTTCGCGATGAACTATGCCAGCAACACAGAGCATCGTCGCCATTTCGCGTTGCCGTCGGTTCGCACTGTCGCGTGCATGTAAAAAAAAAAAAAAGACAATTTATAAAGAACAATTTTTTCTTTAAATGGCATATAGATTCTAAGATGTGATATGACGCCAACGAAACGAGATAACTGCTTTTCAACACAGTCAACATGGTCAAGCCACAACATGTTCTGAGATAAAGTTACGCCTATTATTTGGGTCTTATCAGTTATTTGTAGTTCTTCCTATCCGAACTTCAATCTTGAGACTGAGCTACATGTAAGCGAAAAAGAGCAACGCGACGAGGCGGCGAAAGCGGTCATGGTTCGCTCTGTCGTCTACTGAGGAAGATCGACAGAGCGAACCATGACCGCTTTCGTCGCCTCGTCGCGTTGCTCTTTTTCGCTTACATGTAGCGCAGTCTCAAGATTGAAGTTCGGAGAGGAAGAACTCCAAATAACTGATAAGACCCAAATAATAGGCGTAACTTTATCTCAGAACATGTTGTGGCTTGACCATGTTGACTGTGTTGAAAAGCAGTTATCTCGTTTCGTTGGCGTCATATCACATCTTAGAATCTATATGCCATTTAAAGAAAAAATTGTTCTTTATAAATTGTCTTCTTTATTCCCATTTAAATTACTGTTTTGGTATTTCGGGGGACAAGGGCGCATACAAATCCGCAAAAAATATCCATTCTTCAAAAAAATGTCTTAGGATCCTTAGACTTGACATATAACAGCCATACATAGAGCCTTCTCGAAAAAGCCGGAGTAGTGCCAGTAATAAAAAAAAACTTTATAATTATAAGTCAACAGTCTTCTTCAAACGAGAATTAATGGACAACCGAAAACTTCTACAAGGATTATTTATTGTTAAAAGAGAGTGTAGCACCATACACTACCCGCCACAAAGAAAAATGGAACGTTATAACACCACGCATCAATTACCTCACGGGGAAATCGTCATTAACACTACCAGCCCTCCCCAATCATTACAACAAAACTGGTATTTGCATAGGAGAACCCAGACACCAAATACGCCAGTACTACGCACTCCTGACAAAACAGTCTCATTGACTTTTGCGAGAGAAACCATAAAAAGTGAGGTAGTTTATCGATAATTCTCAATAAACTTCCTTTAGTTGTTTTTTTAGCAGTCGTTACTGACTCAGCGACAGCTGCACATAACATGTATGCGCTTCCACAAAATACGCTTTGGTCGATGGCTATAAATAGAGATAGGAATCCCCATGCGGCTAATATAAATTATTTGCTTGCTGCGTACCATTCATGCACGTGTCAGTTATTTCACTTAGGACGTAGTTTCAAACAGCGAATCATAGAACAGTATAGCTAAGCGAGATTATGGAGACACTTTGCGCAAGCATACATGTAATTGTAATTTACCTGTGCAAAACTAAACCTCTTTTACTGCGTGTCTCGTGCAAGCACGACAAGCGGTCACTACATCAGTGTTAAGCCTCTGAAAATGATGGATATATTTATTGATTAGTCCTACTGCATGTATTTGATAATTTATAACGTAATGACAGGTCAACTGAGTTTGAATATAAGATGCACGACACCGCGCGTCCAGTTAAATCAGCGTTTCAAGGTCAGATATGCTGTCACGTTTGATGCGTGTCTTGTCGAGTAATCGTTTCTCTCGGCTTCAACTGAATGGTAGAGCTTGTTTTTATCGTTGCGCTAAGAAGCGACGATAGAGCACCTGTCGTTAAGCAGGTCAATTATGTGTCGCTCCTAATAATCACCCACACAAGCAAGAAGCAGCAAGCCTCCTTCTGCGCTTCGTGCTCGGCTCGTCCCTTCATGGACGAATAATTACAGCGATGCGAACACGCCTTTTCCGAAGACAGGGCCAAGCCGCTACGCCCGATTTTGCGTGCTCGTGCGTCGCATAGGTGACTCGTGCACGAATCGTCGCAGCAATCGGGACAAAGGATCCTGGTTTGTGGGAAGCAAACCTCTGACTTTTGGCCTATGACCTTTCTTGGCACCGCCTTCGCCATTGTCCCAATTGTCGTGGACAATTATTGCACGCCACGGCGCTCCCTATGGGCGCACTGCGGGTTCGCGTTCATGAGAGAAACTAGTGTGTGTGTGAGGGAGAGATTGAGACGTAGAGAGTGGGGAAGAGGCAGTTAAGTTCAACACGCATATTATATATAGGACACACCGCTGTCTCGTCAAGTCTGCGTGAATGTAGTGAAACAGCTGCTGTGCGGTGCGACGATTTGCATGACCTCCTCTAATACCTATGTTCTTTGGGCCATTGTGCTTGTCTCTTCCGATTCCTGTTCTCATTACGCTCCTTCCACCTGATCGTATCTGACTCGTGCTTACGGGGAGACGTAACGGCGCTGTCGTGCCACCAACGTTCGGCGACCTCCTCCGGGACTGGACGAAGACGAATTTCCGCATGGGCTGGAGGGCGGGGAAAATCTTTTGTTTTTCTTTTGCATACTGTTGTTTTCAACGGCGCGTGATGCTTTCTTTTTTTTTTTTTCCCTCCAATTTTCGTACCGCAAAGCGCAATGAGTACCCGTGCGTTTCGACCATTTCCTTTTGACCTAGTCGTGACGTCGTCGTCTCTTTTTCCCTTCTTCTTTAGATGGAAAAATATGAGATTGTCATGCGGGTGAGAAAGCAAGCCAAGTGCAAAAGAACAAAGCGAAAATAACTTTAAAACGTTTGCACAAGATGGAAACGCAACATTTTAATCAACTTCATTTTGTAATGCACAAGAAAAGTTGCGAAACTTAGGTTCAGGACATAAGTACGTTGTTCTTAAGCGAAGCGTGTGCAATGGCCGAAAAAAAATTTTTGGAACGATTGCGATGCTCCCTGATAAAAAATTTGAGCTCAGCTTTTTAAGCGTTTTTACGGTGTATTGAGGAAAATAGTTTGAGAGATGCTCCTATGCATTTGCGTGCAGTTACAAAGCACTATTTATTCTTCTCGCGAATCAAGGGGAATCTCGTGGCTCTCGTGGCTCTCTTTCGCTAGGTTACACCGGCAACCGCATCAACGTCGACGCAGTTCAATTGCCGAACGGTCGCTTTATAGAATAATCGTTTTATCTGGTGGTTTCGCACGGTTGGCAGTACTCTCTCGTAAACTGGTGCCATACGCGTTACAGTGAAGTCATGCGGAAGCCTTGTTTTATTTCGGTTTTAAGTGTTGTGACAAGAACATTTAACATTGGCCGAATGAGTACGGCCAACGCTGACTGCGGGCTTTGAATGTGAAGATTCCTCACAAATGCAATGTCACGGAAATCTTACCTCATTTTTTTTTTCTCGACAACAAGCAACAACAGTTATTTCATCTTTTCTGAGAAGCGCGCCAGACTCCCAGCTTGGCGTATCCACGTAAGTGGATACGATCGAAAGGGCATTGTTGGAACTTGATACTCAAAGCGGTATCTCCGATAGACAAGCAGGAAGTTTGCGCAGCACCGTTAGAGGATTCATCGATACCGCCTAAGCTGACATCATCTACATCCTTTTCTATGCTCAGTTTTTCCTGTCACTCTCTATATAAGCCGATAAGAGAGCATGTCTTTACATTGATATTCAAGGAGCTTGTTGCTTGCATTGCGGCCCGCTATCAATGCTTGGAAGATGAAAGGTTAAAGGCCGAAATAGGCTGCGGCGGCTCCAAATACCGTTACCGCTGTTGATAATGCTCTGCTGCCTCTTGAAGATAAAGGAAAAAGCCGCTCACAGCGAACAAACGAAGCACAATCTTATTGGGCAGATCCTTCTTCTCTTGTGCCAACTAACAACAGCAAAAAAAATGTGCGCTTTGAACCACCGTGGCCTCGCGCGTATTTTATACAGATGTCCTTGCAGTTTTGCGTCTCCCGTTGTTCAAAGATATAATCCAGGGATCCGGGTAATGACGAAGGATGGAGCTTCGTATAGTTGTCGCAAGGCCAAAATGGCGGGCTACTTGTTGGTTGGTGGGCGTTCGGTATCAATTTATTCCGATTCTTTTTTCGAAGCCCTCGTTAATAGTTCTCTAATTCCAACTGTTGCTGGCATTGTGCTCACAAACTTTCTTTGGCTTTGTGCGACTCAATGCGAGAGTTGGCAGTGTTGCGAATCTGCTATCTTTTACGGCACGCAATGCTGGCGCTTCATCATTGGGACATTACTGTTTCTTACTTTGATCCCTGTGCATTTAAGTAGTTGGTGCTGACATAACTTTTGCGGCGCATCATGATGTACTTCACAGTCTTTGAGCAGCAATAATAAAGGTACGCACTCTGCAAAGTTAAAGCAGAATTCGTAAACTTCCTTCGAGATACCATCTGTACCGCAGTTTTCAGACTTCTTTTGCTTAGCACATGTGGTCAGTTGCCAGAGTTATGAAGCTTCTTTTATAAAAATGACTTAATAAACGGCTCTGCTTTTACTTTGGTACGCAACAGACTAAAGCACAATTGTACTGCCTTAGAGGGAAAAGAACTCAAACAGAAACAAGCCAGCATTTGAATCAGCTGTATAATTTTATAGGGATATGTGCTAGGCTATTTGGCTCTTAGCAAATGATGCGAAGATCAACAAGAAATCAACAACAAAGAAATTAACACATAGCATGAGGCTGTCGTGCGTCTCTTCGTTTGCCGGCCATTTTCTTGTTGGCTATCACATTCTTTAATATGACTTCGATCATCCACTTCAACATGTGCATTTGCTTTTACTTTATTTTATTTCCCCCTTTTTTCAGCCTTTCCGGGGCTAGAGGTTGGCAAAGAAAGAGCACACACAAATGAAGACGTTCGCGAGCGTGACTCTCCTACGTGCCTCCTCGGGCTCTTAGCTCGGGGTCAGCCTTTTTGTTTTCTTGGGTCAGTCGGGCAGCCTGCCAAGGTCAATCACGCGTTCGCTTCAGAACGAACAAAAGGGTCATTGTTGATCAACAGGGCCCCTTCGCGCTGGGAGATAGGGGTCCGGAAGGAGGCACCACAACTGACAGCGCCGCTTTGTTCATCATTTTACTTTGTTCTCCTATAATAGTTATGTATCTATAATTTTGTATGCATGAGCCGGAAGGAAGTGTTAACCTTTTGTGTAGTTGTGGGAAAGTCGTGTAACGAAGAGATACCTGACTGTGCGTGCTTACTAGAAAGTAGTAAATTGAACACTGATCGGAGAAATTGAGCCTACCCTTTCGGAATGCACAGCAGTTACACTGAGAAATGTATAGCTAACAGCTGTGCCCGAGAATCGTGGTTTCAGTGCTCCATTTATGCGCCTGCATTTATGACCCCAAATCTAGGAGAATGTCTTGGAAGGCAGTGCAGTCATTAAATGACAGTTTCGACTAGGATGCACATATCTGCGAATTTTCTGCACGCACGCACGCACGCACGCACATTCTTTAATATGACTTCGATCACGCACACACACACACACACACACACACACACACACACACACACACACACACACACACACACACACACACACACACACACACACACACACACACACACACACACACACACACACACACACACACACACACACACACACACACACACACACACACACACACACACACACACACACACACACACACGGGCGCACGCGCGCGCGTGCTCATTCTTTCTGTTCTATTCCTGGAAGGCGCAGAGTGCTTTGAATGAATGTATCGATAACTCTTATAAACTAAAAATTTCATCTTAACAATGGTGTAGAATCATTGTTGTGAATGCCGCCAGTGAGAATAGGAACGGACGAACAGAGCGCAGTGCGATAGTCACGAGACGCACAGGTTCCTGCTCTACAACTGCAACTCACAATCCTCCGTGCGCACTCTAATCCTGTGCACGAGATTGTAATGAAAACCACGGGATCGAGAACGAATCCTCACCTCAGACAACCCGCAATTTCTTCGGTCCATTGTACTGAGTTAAGTGCAACGAAGTATAAGATGTTCTGGTGTGAAAAAAATTGCGCTGTCATTAAAAGTTGGTATGGAGGGTTCAACTGAAGAAAAGGGCAGTTGGGGCCACGGCCCGTGGGGTCCTGTACTACTCTGCTGGTCAATGTCAGCAGCGAACGAAATGAGGCCTAAAGATATTTAACACGCCAGAGGTATCACAATTGTTTGGCTCATAATTTTTTCTTGCGATCAGTATTTTTTCTGGAGAAGAGGAAATGTTATGCCAGCCGACTACTTTTTTTTCCCCCTTGGAGAAACCATACGTGACGGATGTGAATATGGCTGGAGATTTACTCCAGACTTAGCGTGTGTCGAGCGTTATATTATAAAGTCATGTCTTGGTTAAAGATCTTCCTATATCACTGTTTTTTTTATGTTTTTTTTATTTTTTTAAATAGTAAAGATGAAAGCAGGGATGAAGACAGAACAAGCTGCGCAAATGCCGGAAGGGCTTCTGCAAACGTCTACACGTAAGTAGAAGGGTGTTTCATTATTTCTGACAGCAGCTTTCGCGTCCTGATGCACAAAGATCCTTGGGGCGCATTTACTTCCGCGCGTAAATTCTGATATGCGCTGGCCAACTGGGAGTATCGTTTGATTGCAGAGTGCGGGTTATGTTTAATGCATCTAAAAGTTAGAAGCGTTTTCATGCAAATGCGTTTTCGCTGCTAGATTCGCTTTTCTGGGCTGACACACTGCTTAGAGCTGTTTTTTTGTATTCTTTGATCTCCACTTTTCTTACTTCCCTTCCTGCACTGGCTCTAGTATAAAGTGCCAAAACATTTGCTTGCTCTCCTCTGCCGTTTATTTTTAGGAACTTTTCTTTTTTTTTTTTTTTTTTTTCAAAATGGGGGTCTACGCTATAAGTAAGCGTATGCGCTGGTACTTCGGGCGTACACAGAGCGAACTTGTAGCTTGCTGTGCTATGCAAGAAAACTGAAAACTATTTCAGAATGGGCCCCGGGGATCGTTTATACATCGGGAAATGAACAGCCATGTACTTTCTCCGCCTTCATTTCGATAAAAGTGAAGATCTTTCATTTTAATTGGAGATTCAGGCGCATGCTGAAAACCCAGCACGTGGGGGAAGAACAAAATAAATTGCATGTGATCCCCTGCTGCAAGTTATTCTATTCTTTTAACTGTGTTAATCTAGCATCAATCACTATAACTATAGTTATACTGCTTCAATATGAAGTTCAATTGTCCATCACTTTTAAACTGAAATGAAAATGCAGTGCAAAATGCAATCAGAGTGTAGAGAGAAAAAAAAAAGATAATAAATGAGATTCATGCGGGTAACAGCGATAACGTTACTTTTTTACAATGCGTTGGTTGATTATGTTTTCGCCTATAGGTAACAAAAATGACAAATACATCAATGTTCGTTGCGACGGCAATTTTCTTTTTATTTGGGCTAATCCACATTGGACGTCATGTAGCCATCGGCATTTCTTTCAAATGAAGGAATCGCGGATCATCGTAGCATTATGGTCAGATAAATAGGTGTACTCTGCTATGCCACTGACATGCTCGTAATTTTTTAAGGCTCCTATGCTTCAAACGGTTGCCACCGCCGACCCCGGCGGACAACTTTTTCGACGTGTGAGTACACCGAGAACGCGAAAAATGCGAATAAAAAGAAACATTTATATGACGTTTAGATTGCTATCTGATTTCTTTCTGTGTATATGAAAACAAAGCTGAAAAAGTTAGCGCAAAAAGGGTTAAAAACACGCTTTGCAGTTGACCGAAACGCAAGCTGTAGTTTGGAAGCGGTTGCAGTTGAATGTGTCTCTTGTTTACAAAATCAAATTTAAATAAAAGTAACAGCTGGTTTTAATGCTTACGTAACTTCAAGCTAAGTAAAAAAATACATCTTTTCCTCTCATGATAAAAGTTGGTATTTATATTTTCCATGAACATCCTAGCCGTGGTAGCATTGTGTGTATGGGATGGAGGTCGAATGACCAGTAGTCGAATGATCTCTTTACCCCTACTTCACACTTTTAATTTGGCCTGTAATGAATTGCCAGCCTCTGGAGAGCCAGTGCAGCAAGCACAATGGAAACATACATTACATAAAGGGAGAAGTCTCATTACGACACCTCCGGTTGCGCGGTAGGTACAATGCCGTTAATTGCGATATTTTTGAAAGCTTTAATTTCTTTAACTTGTTTATCCTAGAGGCAGCGCAGCCAAGAAGAGCCACTGCGATGCAGCTTTCCTTCTTTTTACGCTGAAGTAAGCTTCTGGCGCTTCATATATGTGGGCAACAATAATAAATAACACCGTTTTTACTGCAAGCAAGACGTACGCGTGAAATATTAATTTGAAATATGCGAAATATACTTGAAATATACTTTACTTGAAGCCGGGCGGACAATGTATGATTTAACCACATTCTGCCAAGAAATGCGCGAAATCGTTTATGGGCAGAAGCTGTTCACCATATTACACCTCGAACCACAAAATTTACTTCGACGCTCATCATTGCTCTCTCCGGATACGAGGGCACTTTTCTCTTCTACGGCTGATTACCGAATGCGTTTATTTACATAATAATTTATCAATGAATACTGATAATGCATGTGCATGTACCTCACAGTGAAAATAAAGATGATGATGATGATTACGATGATGATGATGATGATGAAGCGACAAGAGAGAGGTTAAGCTTAGGTCTGAAGAGAACGCTTGTAAATTGTAGGAGGTAAATGGTGACCTTGAAAATGGGTCGGAAGCAGTGATATGACCGTCAACATGTGTGGCTTTCCTACTGTCGAGAAATATTTAGCTAACAATTCGTTATAATACCAAAGGTACAACAAGCGCATTGCCTCTGGAAGTATACTAGATGCAAAGAGACGAAGAGAATACAGACGACCACACAACGTGAAAACTGAATTAGAAATCTGGACGCGTGTATGTCCATCTTTCTGAAGCTTTTATCGCTGGCACGCGAGACGATGCGTGGAGATATTCTCGGTTACGAAATCGGCTGCAGGCACTTTTGTATAGCGTGATGAAATGGCCCACTGACGTGAACAGATTTTATCTCTCTCAAGCGTCTCCATCCATGTGTATACACTGCACGATGTAAGTTTATTTTTCTTTTTTTCCTTCTATAAGCGTGCATCGACTCGTGCTGTGATTATAAGCTGGGCATTTAGCTTTTATGAGAGCCCTGACCGGTCGCAGAATGCGGGCGGCCCCCAGCAGGCTGGGGACTGTGGACGCGTATTCCCGTCTATTGAAGTCCGGTTTCTCCGATGTTCCGAAGTGGCCCCGTGCCAGCCCTCGATTTTGTGAAAAGCGCCCGAAAATACTACTTGAGTATTTGCTGCTTTATAAATATAACCTTTCGTTCCGTGACAGAAAACACTGTTGAGGTCGGTCGTCTAGCTGGTCTCGTTTTAGCTTTCCTCTATATGAAACCAAATCCAGGAGTGGTGACAACAGCTTCGGCAGATATCCGGGAAGGTCCCACAAAACATTATTTAGTTTTTTTTATATCCTTTAGCTCTGTAGAATCTAGAGCTTTATCACCACAGACTTGTCCCCGATAATTTCGTGATTGATCGCACATAGATGTTTGTGCAATAAACACCTTTACAGTAGCCGCGCCGTCACCTGGGGCTTCCTACCGAATCAGTGGAACAAATATTTTCTCTCAGGTGCACGGGGTTTGGTAGTAGTGTTTGTTTCAAATAAAAAAAAAAAGATGCTAAGAAGAGGAATCGTTACTGGTACAGACTGCATATTGAGCGGTCGTCACCTGAAACCCATCACGGCCGAAAAAGTGGAGGACAAAATAAAAAATGGAGTAAACCACGCAAAGGCGAGATTATGCTGGAAATTGATAAAGAGAAGTTCAACTCTGTGATCCACTGTTAGCTCTTGGAGGAGACTTAGGATGCATACCTTCGCATCATGAACTTGCGCGTTTAACAGCGAAATGTCATTGTATGTGTGTGTCCTGGTTAGCCCTGTGTTTCACTGTGTTTAACCAGCTATAGTCGGCAAAAACATATTAAAGCTAGCCTCCACTGCCGCCTTTTTTCGAGGCCTTTGTAATTAACCACTCTTTGTACTTTCCTCCTACCGTCGATATCAACCTCCGTGTCACCGTGCACTTACCTTGTTAGTGTATACTCACGCCGTGGCGACGTGGTCATTGGCATCGCTCCCGTGGCTTATGGTGATGTATGTCAACTTATTCTGAGCCTCTATTCCTCACGCTGTCTTTACCGCTCCTCTTCATCTGGATTTTAGCTACGTATTGAGTCCCATTTAACTCCTTGCACGGACTACTGGCCTCTACAGGTAACACCTATTTGTGATCTTTTCCTCACATTGCTTTCAAATGATGCATGATTGAATCCCGGCCGTGGAGTCACTTTGGGACATTAAACCCCATAAGCCAAACCTGATACTTTCGAAGGGAACGCTGTTAAAATAACAACTCCTCAATCTATGTTATATTGAACTAAGTTTTTATTCGTCACACGACGTCTGCCGTACGAGTTTTATTAGCCTAATTTCGGGCAAACCTATCCGCGCTACGCGTCATATTGCGACCTAAAACCAAGCCGCATTCCCAAAAGATTAGAGGAGTTCGTTGAAATGTATTCTTGGTTTCGAATGCTTGGAAAACCTTCGGTTTGTAATCGATTGCGGTCGACAGCCACTGGCCTAATATTCTTCCTTAAAGAAAAGAAAGAAAAAAGAAAGAAGATTTGAATGATTTGTCCAGGTAGCTCTGGCTTTTAGAGCCTCTTTACAGTTTCCAAGTATAGCAGCCTAAATAAATAAAATGATTCGCTTCACGTGCTTATCTGCTTCGGCCGCACCTCTTTTCAGCATCATGGAATCTACGTGGCGATTTAAAGGACTGATTTTCCTTCACAGGGAAATACTACTCCTGGCATAGCATTTTAAGATCACCGCGAGAAACACGCAGCTATTTTTTAAATAAATAAATAAAAAGTAACTTCGACCGAGGAGACAGGAACATGAGATAAAAGAGATGGCACGAGCAAGTGAGGAATAGGGGAGTGACCACTGTCTTGGTCTGGTTATTCACGACAAGACAGCAAAACCAGTCGGGGTGCTAGCTCTCTTTTGAAGCGCGTCGATTACCCGCGTACCTGCGTTGCCCGCATTTCCTCTATACAAACACGCTACAGTGAAGTTCAACGCCCCCGGCTTCGAGCGTGTAGCTGTACATTCATTTAGTCACGCTGGAGGACGCATTCAAACTAACTCAACGCGACTGACAGCCCCTAGCCAGCATAGGCAGCACGCAGTTACTGCAACGCCTGGCGTCAACAGGGAAAACATCGCACAGACCCTAGCCCTGTTCGACGTGAGCACCGAAAAGGCGAGGCCAAAACCGAATGATCCGCATCCAACGCGCTCGGACAACAAAAGAAAGCAAGCTAGGCGTGCCCACATCAGGCACGGACGCCGTGTTATCCAATCACGGCACACACCTACAGACTTTACTTCGCCTCACGCTGTCTTCAGCGCTTCTACCCTACGCTACCCGGTCAGACAACGTAAAAAGTGGGACCTCACGCGTTACAGCAGTGGGTGAAAAAGATGAGAGGTCCGCTTCGCTTCCTCATAGGTACGCGTAGCTCCCTCGATCTTGCCGCATTTCGAGGTGCGCCCTTGGACAAGAGAGAGGGAGCTGCGGGGAAATGTGAAGCGCAATCCGGCGTCGCGTCGCAAACGGCCAGCTCGTCCGTTCTTGCCCGAAGCAGTTCGTTGCGTCGCTGTTTGAACGAGGAAAGGAAAAGTTGCTGGCCGAGACGAGAGCACAGCGTCTCTCGGCCGTTCACCCGTGAAGCACGCGCGGCTAACGGGCCGTGTTAGCCTTTCCTCTCTCCACCTCTTGAGGGGAGAGGAGGTAGCCGCGCGTGTTTGTGTGTGTAACAGTTACACGCGCCTGGCTTGCTGCCGCCTCTTCTCACTCCTATTTCGAGCTTACAGGTGGCGCGGATCTTCGGCTTTATTTCCTCCTCGCTTGAAATTTTGCTTTCTTTCTCTGCGCTTATTTCTTTCTTCTCCCCCTTCTAGCTTTCTTTATCCTTTCCTTCTTTCTAGATTGGAAGCGCTTGTTTTCAAGGATGAACCAACGGTGTTGGGGTAAAGAAACGAATCGACACAAGGAACTCCAAATGAATTTGAAAAATTAGGAGGCAAAAAGCGTGAAGCCTTTCAGAGACAAATGCTTTATAGGCATTGGATGGACATCTCGCCTTAAAGAAAAATATATTTTGCGGCGAGCAGTTAATCACTTGCCTGCTTGTTTATTCCAGCACACGGCTTTATGTAAGAATCACTACCTGACCGTTGTACAGAACAAGGCTAGAGAAAGACACGAAAGCGTCTTTGAAAGAGAAACCGTGAATTCAATGGGAACATGTATACGCAGCGCTAGCGACTTCTGCGTTACAACGGACCGAATTCGAAACTGTGGAGGGCAATTGATCCTGCACTTCGTCGCAAATTTAAAATCCTGGCAACTGAAGCATAGCCATACCAGCAGTCCACGCGGCTCTACACATTCTCTTATGCTGGCCAAACAGCGACTGTAAAGAGTGAAGAACATAATCCGAAAGTGGAACTTTCAACTCGAATGCTTCCACGTCCTTTTCATATCTACTTATCTGTTGTTTATTCAGCCTTATTACAACGTTTTAAGTGGGCCTGTGGAAATACTTCATATCGGCGATGTTCCGGCAGGCTCCGCATATGAGGTGATTGTGCATTCGTACTTGGAAAAAAAAAAAAAAAACTTATTCCAGGTTGTCATTATTGAACGAAGCGTTCTCCCTGCGATAAAGGTCGATTTTATTTGCTTCCGCTTTATTTGCTCTATACGCATTGGCAAGAACTCACGTGATACCAGTGCCTACGCTAAACATTCAAAGCGAGAATTACGCAACGTTACGCGCAATTCTAGGACGCTCCCGTGATAGGGCACCGCGCCCGTGAGTGGGTTGACGCCGTTCAAGTTTTCTGCCGTGTCCCGGAAGCGTTGACAACCACTTGCACCAGGAAGTAGATGAATCAAGAAGGAATTGACGCAAGTATAGTCGATAAGGAGCGGTATTCTTTCTTCCGTTCTCTTTTCGCAGGCGTTGTCTTTCCTGAATGGCTTAAGTTGACTTTTCGCAGGCATTGTCTTTCCTGAATGGTTTCAGTAGACGACATCGGTTCTGGTTTAAACCATTTATATCGTTTCTTTTTTTTTTTCTTTGACATCCATATCACTTAGTCATCAGTTTCATTGTTTGTTCTCGTTAGAATAAACCAGGCTCGTTAAACTAAAACGTTGTTTTGTTGCGTGCTTTTCGACCGTCACAGTATACGCAACCTGCATTTCACTGTCAAGATGATTCAATTCTATTAATATTTTCTTTCCTTCTTCCTCAACTTTTATTGGTTTTATTTCGTTTCTCGATGACAAGATCTCGCTCTTTTCAAGAGGCCCCGTCTTTACCTCAAGTCAGTCGTTTACCCACTTGGCTATCATGCCCGTAATCGTGAGCTCTGCAGAGCTGGAGCTTTCGTCACACACGAGGAAACAGCGCACATCGGGGAACACGTGATGAGAGCAGTCCCTACACAGCCACTGCCCCGAGGGCTCAGAGCAGCGCTGCACGGTGGAATATTCCACACCCACGTCCTTAACGAGGGCGACGCAGAGAATGCGCAATCGTAACCTGTGCATACAATCTCTCGTCACACGAGGATCCCGCCAGACTCCCGCGTTTTCGCCGTCGCCCCTCTCATATGGGGTTGCGCGATTCCATTCCGTTACGCGAGTGAAGGTCGCGGGCGAACTGCATACAAAGAGCTTGCAGGCGTACCACTGGACATCTTTGTGCTCATAATAAGAAAAGGCCAAGAAAAAAGCTGTTGTTTCGTTCTATCTCTCCTTACGTGGCTGCTCGAAGTCGTACAGGCTGCTCCGTCCGCTTGCGTGTCGGGAGTAATGGGAACACTGGCCGCTGCTTTTTCGACGCGTAGACAGCGATGGCGGGATTTTAGATGTTTGCAACGCTAGGCGGAAGGCATATAGATTGCTGCGCGTTCATTCAACCGCGTTATAGGAGAGTCGTTTTGTCTTGGCCGCGTCGTGTCTTGCAGCTATATGGGACACACACAAATTGCCTTCTCTGCTCAAGAGGAAAGGACACGGAAATTAGGTGATCGTTATGGCGCATTAATTTAGGAAGGTAACAGTGAAAGAAAGCAAGGCAAGCAGAAGGGAATATAAATGGCAAATGAATGGTGTAATCACTTTAGGATTGAAAAGAAAGAAAGAAAGAAAGAAAGAAAGAAAGAAAGAAAGAAAGAAAGAAAGAAAGAAAGAAAGAAAGAAAGAAAGAAAGAAAGAAAGAAAGAAAGAAAGAAAGAAAGAAAGAAAGAAAGAAAGAAAGAAAGAAAGAAAGAAATAAGGTAAGAAGTGACGCACAGTATAGTCGATGCATAGATTCTGTTTTAAACGTTTTTATTTAAGCATTTAATGGGTCAAAACCTCTTATTTTGATTTGTTATCAGTTTCAAATAAAATATTATAAGACAACCATTTTCTTGTTTTGTACCTTCGCGAGAAACGTCTTCTTTCAGAATAATGCACAGAGCTTTATTTTATTTGTTTCCATGACACTATATTGTAAGAGAACTGTTTTACCCTCAGCACCAGAGGGTGTGACCAGGAGGAGGATGGAGGGGTTGAGGGTTCGGTGTCAGAACCCCCATCCCTCCGTTGCCGCCTTTTTTCTCCCCCCCCCCCCTCCTTTTTTTCACAGGTGGCATATAAAACCCAGTGAAAAATACTTCTGGCAACGTCTCTGCTAAGCCCCGTTCGTCTCTAACTGCAAACGTAATTACGTGTCGGTGTCTAAGCTATCATTTCCCCAGCTTCAACTAATAAGGCCGCATCCGCCTTTATAAAGTGCACCCGACTGCCCAAGGCTTCATATTTTATCGTATCTAACACCCCATCGCGTATACATTGGCCAAATGAGCGGCGGCGATACACTGCAGGTACTTGGCGGACGAGGAGGCCTCAGCGATTCTCATCAGAGCACGCAGCGTGGGTCTGAATAAGTCATAAGAGACTCGAAGCAGTTGCGCAAGACTGGCCACGCGCGGCGTTTCGGAGATATGAACCCGTCTCTCCCAGCGTGGAAGAGCTGCGGTGACGTCAGCGTCGTCGCAACATCTTCCTCAACCACCACTGCTAAGTTATGTGTATATATATATATGCACAGCGCCGTGACTTCTATCTTCCTCGTGAGACAGCGTGCCGTCACTGCGATCCACAGTAGGTAGGTGCGTGGTCATTCGCATGTTCTCTAAACCGACAATGCAACCCCTTGAGCCCAGTGAACCACGGCCATCATCATCAGCCTGGCTATACCCACTGCAGGGCGAAGGCCTCCTCCATATTTCTCCAAATAACCCGGTTCTGTGCCAGCTGCATCCACTTGATCCCTGCGAACTTAACCTCATCCGCCCACCTAACTTTCTGCCGCCCCCTGCTACGCTTTCTTTCCCTTGGAATCCAGTTTGTTACCCTAAGCGACCATCGGTTATCCTCTCTTCGCGCTACATGTCCTGCCCATGCCCATTTCTTCTTCTTAATTTCCCCTAGAATGTCAGTAACTTGAGTTAAGTACAGTACAAAGACCGCCTGGTGGCGCCGGAATAATAAGATCCACGGGAGCTTGCCCATATAATGCAAGTTCAATTTATTCGTGGGGTTATTCGCCTATGCCTCGCATCCTTAATTTCTGTGTTCGGTTTCTGCAACCTGAGTAATAAAGAAAAAAAAAAAAGGGACAAAGAAAAATCCCCGAATCTACGCCACCATGTTTGTCATTCCGAATATATTTAACGTCGTACTTTTAGGTTCCACGGTAGGCAGTAATCACAGAAAAGAGCGACTTCACATTTAGCTCTGTGCACTGTAAGACGAAGATAGTTATATATTTCATATACGAAGGCTGCTAACGTAAAGGTTAGTTTGTTCCAACAGGCAGTGAAAGAAATATAATCTGTGAATGCCAGCGGTTTTCACTATACTAGTCTGAAACTTTACTAGTCCGAGAAAACCTAACAAGAAATAGAGCGTCATTCGAAATGATTTTAATAAAGCACTTTTTTTTCTGTGTTTTCTAAATGCTGCGGTCACAGAGTATCTGTGTGTCCACCACCTAGTCCCCGTCTTCCAACGCTTGTAGCGATCAATAGTACCGTTTATAGGCACGATGTTTAAGAGGACGCCGAAGAATTGACGCGTTTGAATTGTGGTGCTGGCGAAGACTCTTGAGAGTTCCTTGGACTGCCAGAAGATCAAATCAGTCGATATTGTCGACCATGAACCCGGACTGCTCATTGGAGGGTCAAATTCTAAAGTTAAAGCTCAGCTACTTTGGCCATCTGATGAGAAGAGAGGAGTCGCTGGAGAAAGATTTGATGTTGGGAAAGGTTGAGGGTCGCCGGAGAAGGGGTAGGCAGCGAACGCGATGCTTAGATGGCATCCTCGAGGCACTGCAGATGAAGTTATGTGATGTTAGGAAGATAGTGAGAGACCGGAAAGCGTGGCGTGACATGGTCAATAGGGTCACGAAGAGTCGGACACGACTGAACGACTGAACTGAACTGAACTGAAAGTTTACTAAAAAATAAAACTGTTGCCCAGCGTTGTAGAAACTGCTACTACCAAAACACAATTTACTTATCAGACGCTTATTATTAAACCAGTGGTTTTTGTTATATTTTCAGAAATAAAAACACAGCGGTTGACTGAAAGAGACTGAAGAAACGCAAAGGTGTGCACAAGCGGGAACAAAAGTAAAGAATAAATTTAACAAAATTGACCAGACTGAGGATGGAAAGTCCGCATGTGTTTCCAATGGGTAAGAAAATATTTTTTTCTCTCCTCAAATATTCATTTTCTGCCGTACTTTTGTTTTAGTTCAATGACACTGAAGTTGTTCTAAAGGTACGTCATATCAGTATTACAGGACGCCGGTGGTGTTCAAACATAACACGAAACTTATTGAAAAAAAAAAAAAACATGTATCACCCGTGTCCTCATCTCGACACAGTTTAGGTTTTTCCTGCGTCGCTGAAGGTACAACCGTGCACCATATCAGCGCCGTAATTCAAACAGTTTATTCCGGCATGGTTGGATATGATGGGAATTCATATACATATATTTGCTAGCCACAAAGCGCCCTCATTTTCAATTTAAATATCCACCACCATATTTTCTTTTTCATTTTTCCCAGATCCCCAGTTACCCAGTTCCTATGTGACAAAGCTGATTTCATCTCCGACCTTCGATGTGGAACTCCGCGGACCACGATCTTATGCGTTCTTGCGGAAAACCTTGCCATACCGTAAAAACGATTACAGATACAACGCGACAAATAAAAATGCCAAAAACTATCGTATACTTCACGTTCGCGCTATACAGTTCCTCTGCGATTTCATTTGGTTTACAAACGATGTCACTCCTCCAAAAGCGCCGCGCGGCGCCCGTAATCCTTGCCACCTGGCTGAGCGCATTCCAAATAATACCGCCACCTCGGTCCTTGCACGCGACCAAACGACTGTGACATCATGTTCGCTCGAGAAGGCATAGCATCTGGCACTATGCCTCGTCCGGAAATGAAGAAGATACCCTTTGATAGAAAAGCGCTCTAGGGTGGCGAGAAGGCAACATTTGGAGAGAAAAAAAAATAAAAAAAAATATCTCCACAGTTAGCCTCGGCTACGACTCTGATTGAAGACGGCGCAAGAAAATGTTTATGAGTTAAACTCTCATGAGAGGCTGCTTTTGAAAGATGTGTAGTGATCTTTGTCACAATAACTCAACAGCGTACTCTGCAGGCTCGCAGTAGCGTTCTTTGCATGATTTGGAATATACAACACCACGTAAAGCAGATGAAGCACATCTCCTCCGCCTTTTTTGTTCATATGCTTCGCCGTGCATACTGCTAAACCCTTTCCAGGGATTTTTTATCTTAAACCGCACTTATTAAAAGCAGACAACTAAACTAACTGGATATGGTTTAGCGCGGGTGACAACGAAAAGGCACCGATTAAAAACGCACACAGGACTAACAAAGATTCTCTGGAGCTGTGTACTCTTTAAGTGTGCTCATACCGCCTTGGTCCGCGCTTTCAGCATTAACTATTAACCTGAACTTGTGCTATGGACTTGCGCAGTCTCTCTCTCTCTCTTTGTAGCTACTCATCCTACATTCATTATCGGCTCAGGTAATAACGCGATGAAAAAAGAAATAACGAAAGTGACAGGAACACCAGTGAATACAATATTTAAATGCCTGTTAGAGAAACGCAGTCGTTCTAAGTTGTATAAGAGCCATCTTCAACAGCGTCTGCCGTTACCACATTTGAAGGGAACGCTGATGTGAACTCCAGACAATTTTGGTTTAAAGTAAAAAATCGATTCGCTGGATCTCATAACGTTACGCTGATGTATTCCTGCGCGCAAAACAAAAACTTTTTCTGAGGATATTGGAATTTATTATGGAATAGTTTTCCCTCCATCGGATTCAAATGAGTGACGACACCGAAAAAGACTGAATATATAGTTTAAAAGTGGACGGCTGTGTATCTTATCCACGGAGACGCGCGCCACAAAACCTGTCCTCGAGTGACGCAGTTAGCTTGCGAGAGCTGTTAGTTGTAACGTTACTTTAACTTTTTGACACTTTCTGTTCTGCAAAAGGTCCGCTTTCAGTGAAATTAATACCCTCGTCACTTGAACGTGGCAACCTATCTCTGCCGAGGAACTGCGATTTCTCCTACAGATTCCTTCAATCAGTGATGGGAGACTGAATACGGCCAACTTCAGTCCTTACATTGGTGTACATCTTTTTAAAATTCTTCTGAACGCATGCATTGCCACTGCGCCGTGGACACAACGTTCCGATGGACGAACACCGCGTCAGCGCGCATGCGCATCACAGCCCAGGATGCGCGTTCTTTCAGCGAAGCTATAAACAGTGAAAATGGCTACGCAAGCGAATCGTGCAAGTTGGCCGCGTCTAATCACTTCCGAAGATCGCATTAGAACAAAACACACAGAAGTCCGTTCATTCAACCGCGATCGCTGCTTTAATGCCGCCTCGCTGACTGTTGTCCTTCGCTGCGCGAGCTTGACAAATGAGGCGGTGAAGGCGCCGCGACGAAACGGAGACGATTATCGTGGAAATGAGGGGTGCGTAGAGCGAACCCTCCTTTCGCAGTGAGCTGCCGAGGACGTCAACCGCCGACCGCGCTCTCACGACGACTGCAGACACTCGGAGATCGTTCTCACTCATTCGAGAGCGCATGAATGACTCATGCATATCTGACCTTGTTTGGCTTGCAAAGAGCGATTGCCTGGCTTATCTCAAAGCGCGTTAACGGTTTGTGCTGCGGAGCTAGAAAGGAACAAATAACTAGTGGAATATTTTATTCTATTTCATCCGGCGTACAGCCCTAACTCGATAGCTTCACTGTTATTCTTATTCCTCCTACCTTCCTGCTGCACCTTTCTCCTCTAATTCATGAGAAAATCCGCCCGTCAAGCCCCCCGTAGATCACGTCACTTTAATTTATAAGAACATCCACTCGCCAGTCGCTTCTGTAGATCACGTGACTTCATAGACCGAATTCTCAAGAAAGGTTCTTCTCTCCGCAGTCTTTTTAAGAAGCATCCTTTTTGATAACATTCTCTTTCATAAGCAATTGAACGCTACTGTTTTCATTTGCGACGTGCTACGACTAATGCAGCTTCAGACCAGGATATGTTTTGAAGTCGCACTAAAGAGTACAAATGTAGGCCACATGTTGTGCAACTCAGAGGTTACTGAATGGGGCTCCACTCATCAATCGATTAAGAATGTCAGCAACAACGTTTGTCACTGTACTGACCTCAAGTAGAGCGCATCGACATTGCATCTTCGCGGTCATCACCTCCGGACACTCAGAAAGATGTACCGCTCTAATACATCCAGAAAAACGAATCCGAATAACAAATCGCTCTAGACAAATCCAACCTAAGCCAACAGAGCGTTACCTTCAGAGAGAAGCGTGAGCGCGATACATCTGCGTCTAAACGTGCGTAGCACGCGTTATACAATAGCGCGTGCTCCCGGCCCGACTCACTAAATCTGCAAGCGCTCTGATATTCAAGAAGATTATATCCCTCCCCCTCCTATGCTGCCCACGCTCCATAGATGATGTTAATCGCCGACAATTCGAAGCTGGATCCCGTCCAGGTGGAAGAAAACAAAACAAAAAATAAAGCCAAGTCAGCCCCGCGCTCGTTTTTTTCTGCACTCTCTTCTTTCCTCCTTCATTGAATCAGCGGCCGAGACGCACGAAGCGGATTAGCATTTCATTTAGTGCCCGTCCCCGACATCCTGTCCTCTTCCCGGGGAGCGCGCGATGAGGATTTTCTAACGGTACATGCGGCGTGAGTGTACGGAAGGCGAGTGCAGGAAGGGTGTGTCTTCCAGCTCCGGCGTATAGGCGCGGGGCTTGAGTTGTCTGTTTCCGACATTTGTTCTTGCTTTTTTTTTCTTTCATTGTTCCTGTCAGTACAATCTCACAAGCACTCTCAGCCCTGGCTGCTGCTGCTGTCTCCACACCATGCTCGAAAGTAGAATGACGTCATGTCCGACAACAGCGAGGTTTTCAGTTTTGTTTGCCATGTCTGGAGCTAGTGAAATTCTTGCGTTACTGACTTAAAGAAGAAATCCATGAAGATATTTATACGTCAGACACAGCCAACATGAGCGATACGAAATGAAGACAGCCCAGTTAGTAGCATCAGCGTAAAGAAGCCAAATTGGAAAGAAAACTGCACCGGCTGCTCAGATATATAGTCCTGTTTACTCAGTGCAGTGTTTTGTAGCATGCAAGTAGGGTGCATGGCAAAATTTGCCTGGTAAAACACGCACGCTTGTTGCATGCGTGCCTTGGCGCGCGGCGCCTAATTGCTTCGGCCGCAAATTAGGATTACGGCCCGGCTCGCTTGTTTGCGAGTTTGTCGTGTTGAAGCGAGGCTGCAATGGGTGCTAGTTGGTTGTACATAAAAAGAATCTCGTCTTGTTGCTGGGGCGTGTTTTCCTTTTACTTCTGTTTTCTTTGTTCGTCGTTGGAAAGGCTTTGTAGCCTTTCTCTGACTCCGTTACTGTGGTGGTGACCTTCGTCATTTCGAGTGTACACCCGTCCGAACTTCGCATTTGCTTCGCCTAATGGATGTGGGCGGAGTGATGCTGATAGTGCGCTTGCATCGTATATGTGTTGCTTAAGCATTGATCGTTTTCCTGTTATGACCACTAACTCATTTAGGTTTGGAGAGCGGCCAGAGTTTCAAAATCTCTTAATATGCAATCCCGGCAAAACCACGCCTACAAGTGCACCTCGAAAGGGTGCAGCCATGGCAACGCCTGAAAGGGCCAGCGATGTTGCTTCCTTTTCGATGGACTTTCCATCAGTGTTCGCTCGACCTCTGCCCTTTTCATCGGAGACGAGCGCAGCTGTCAAGTCAGGAAAGCGAAATTCAAGGGGTGCCGTACTCGACGCTTCTTTGGGCGCGCAAAGCAATTATCGCCTCGACGGTTGTTGCCTAAGGTATGCGCTAAGAGACGAAGAGTAAATTCGAAAAAGCGAAAGGTAGCGCCCACATTTTTCTGCGCCATCAAATCCGACCCATTGTTTTGCATTGCAAGTGCTTTCCTTCCCAGCCGATTTTTATTAAGTACGCGACATGAATGTGTCTTTCGTGTCTTCGGTAGTTGACCCACTTAACGTTGAACCGCGTCTTTACAGGTGCCTCTAGACGCAGCAAAAATAATTACTGTAATCTGCAAGCACCCAGCCTTTTTTTTCTATCAGTTTCCCAGTTCTGTCTGTTCTGAGTGGATTATTACCTATACCAATAATATTGATGTTGGTTTATGATAACAGTAAACCTAATTTTTTTTCTGCGTGCGTTCTCAAATCCGCAAAAGAATACACTATAGTTTTCAAGGGCACAAAGTTATAGCCGTGAAAATAGTGCTTTAATAAAACGACGCTTCAACCAACCAGGTGACGAGCGGCCCACATAATAATGCGCCGGAAGAATGCACGCGCATGTTGCATTTATATCCTATCTGCGACACGACACGTATACCCAACACGACAGAACGGAAGAACCAGGAAGCATCTTTTTGCTCGGTCCGATTGCCAGTGACACACCCTTCTGAGCTTCTAGCCATTATCTGCCCTGAAGCATCCTTCCTGTACTTTACTCCACCACGCATAGCTCACGTGTCAGCCCATTGACGCGGACGTTTGGCATTGTTCTGCACGTGCAGCTGTCTGTCGCAATACCGTGAAACGCTTCAGTTTCCGCCAGGGGCATCAGAACCAGGAAGTGTTTTGTTGCCGCTCAACCTCTTGGTGGCATGCCAGTAATTCCTGCCACTACTGTCTGTTTGCCAGTGTGAGCAAAGAGCTTTATTTTCCTCATTCTTAAAGCGCACAAGTACATCTCCTCAGACTTGGTGTAACTTCAATAGCGGTAAAAGAAACGAAAAATCACAATAATAAACATGGCTCAAATGTTTACGTCTTTCGGCTTAAACATTTTTGCTGCGTGCGCCCAAGCATATACGCGTCTACAAGCGGTAGGCACGGGCCGAAATGTTTTGGCTTCGGCTCTTATTTCTTCGGAGATGACAAGTGCCGAGCGGTCCCTTGGAAGACGTGAGAAACATACTCGCTGGAATGCTATGATCATCTCCCTCATCGCATATCTTTGCTGCCCACATCCGTCGCGTACAAGTGCCGTAGGCACGGTCTCTGCCAGGCATTGCGAAGAGGTCCCCAAAGTTCGTAAACCCGTTTCGAGCACAAATCATGACGTACAACCGACTTATGCTCTCGAAGTGTCGTGACCCTGAGTAATATGTGGCCGCCAGCGGGGGCCCTCGGTGCGTCGGGGCGAGAAAAGTAAGACACACAAGTGACATGTCCAGCTTAGCATCAAGTGTCCTTGAACGCTGTGGAAAGAGCCTCCAGGATCATACGCGCGACGTGACCTCCAAATACGCCGCATATTTCACCCCTTTCCTTGACCTCCTGTCCACGTCTGTTGCACCTCTTGACGTTCACCTCCCATGACCGTTTGCAGCAGAGAATCTGAAGCTCGGGAGACTTAAAAGAAATAAAAGACGTTTGTCAATGCGTATTGTTTGCATGCGCGTGCGAGTACTACAGTTTTGTCATTTACAACGCCACGCGGACGTTTTATGCACGAGGTTATGAACCATTTTCAAGGTTTAATGTAGGCAATTGATCAAAATTACAAATGACTGTGAACAAACACGTTTCATGTTTAACATTTGGCTTTGTCGAGGCGAGCTGCTGGCCTAGAAGAGCGGTGGTTGGTGTTTTTTTAAACAAAGAATACGTCATGCGGCTGATCAGTCGGTCGTATACTAGTGCAAATGTAGGTATTATGGATGCTCGCGACATTACCTTGAATACCCGATGTCCCGTGCAGAAACTCAATTTCCCGAATACTAATGTTTGACGCATGGCGCTGCGCTGTTACTCCCATTGCTTTGTGCGTATTTTCACGTTCTGTCTATTTCAAACGAGATCTCTTTCTAACGACGACCAAAAGACTAGGGGTTTGCTTTAAGGCTGTTCACAGTGTTGCCGCAAAACATGCATGAAGTGCTTGCATGCTTCAGGCCGACAGGTGGTTTTTAAATTTTGTCAGTGCCATGATCCAAAGAAAGATGTTTCACACGTCATGGTATCAAGTGTAAACAGTCCCGGATACCTCACAGACCACTACACTACGCTCGTAGTGTATAATAAAATCCTCACTGCTTGTACACCCCAAAGAAAGGCACTGTATTATCTACGAGAACAGCGAAAGTCGCAGCTAGCAACATAGTGAAAATTACAATCTAGCTTAACCAATGGCAACGTTTTGAGCTTCCTTTCTTCAACGACTCATTTCAGCTCCCATCTTTCCAGAACAACTAGCAGGGCTTTTGCGTCATGGATGACTAGCCTATGAAGTACTCTTCAAGTAGGTTAAGCTAGAGGCCGAACGAGCCTTAAATGCGGAAGCGGGCACACGTAAATGACTCCTGGAGAGCAAAGAAAGACCGAAAGGGAAAGGGAAAGCCAGGAAATTTCGTACGCATTGCACCGCGCCTTTGCTAGCTAAGGATCAAAGCAAGGCCTTTTCCTCGCGATAACACATCATGAAAGCTACACTCGTAGAGCGGTACCTCCCCCCCCCCCCCCACACACACGCACACACGCACACAAAAACACATACTTCCTTCCACTCCCTTCAGCACCGTGTCACGCATTTCTGCGCATGGTCCCAAGCCATGGAAAATGGCCACGACAGCCACCGTACCACTCGCGTGCCATTTCGCTCGGCACTTCTAGGAGCCAGACATCGTCTCGTAGCGGGGTTTGTGGGTCCCATTGTTGTTCAGCACCATTTGGCCTAACTCGACTTTGTCGCGCCTGTCTCTCACTTTTCTTTCTAGTTTCCTTTCTTGTGCTTATTTCTTTTTACCGGCTGCGTCGTTGTCGCTGGTGTGACCTCGAGTGCAGTGTATGCGATTACCTCTAAGGCTAGTAGGCTCAGTCTTTGTTCTCCTCTGTGTTACTGCCATTATCTCCGAGTAAACGCGTGTGACCCCCTCGCTACGACTTTGAGACGGACGCTACCGGGCTTGCTCCTCTCCAAGCGCCAGCTGGATTCTAGGCGAAGAGCGCCGGAAAGAAAGGCGTGGCGTTTTTAAGCGCGTAATGACAGTTTTATGGCGGAACCGTTAGCTGAACGGTCGGCCGAGGGCAGTAATAAAATTCATAGCAACACCTACACCGGAAGACACTCGTCACTGGGCACATCAGTTGTACATCCAAGCAATTTAGCGATTTGCGGGCTGGTATGCATTGCGCGCGAATAGTTTTAAATCTTCGGAGAAGCAGCTTCTTATCTAATGATGCCAAAGTAGAGAGGAAAGCCGGCATGACCAATGGCGACATCGAATGCTTTTGAAAGCGCAAAATTTGGAGCTGCATTAGTATTTACAATCGCATTCAAACTGTAGCATTTGTTTTAGGACAGTAGTATTTAAAATATACTTTCTGCGGATAGTTGGTGGTTCAACTTTGATGATGGGCTTCGTATTTGATTTTCATTCAATGTAGTTTGATGTTATTAGGACAACTATGTGGTTTCAGATCGACGCCTAAATCAATGTCGATGGGTTACCCAGGCAGCTAAATATTTTCTCATTATTCTGAAAAGTGTGATGAAAATGAGTTGGAAAAATTCACGAGGTTGAATGTGTTGAATATTGAGGACACCACAGCTGCGCACCAGATATTTACACCTGAATAGAGTATGGATAGTTGGGTAATAAAATCTCTGTCGTACCTGCCATAGGAATGTACATTTGATAACGTTTTGCTCAGGAAAACTCAGGAAAAAGATCTAGCCGATTTTCCCCGCCAAAGTCTCCAGAGCACAGATTCAGAACCCAAGACAAAAGTATCAGCGGTAATAAATATTACACCGAGTTGCAACATCACGAACCCACAAGCACAGAAGATCGAGGTTCATCTTCTCATTCATCTAAGTTCTGATTCTTGTATTGTATTGCATTACATAGCATTGTATTGTATTGTAATGATTGTATTGTATTGTATTGTATTGTATTGTATTGTATTGTATTGTATTGTATTGTATTGTATTGTATTGTACCACTGTGCATGTTTTGCACGCCCGAAACTTGTCACTCCAGCGTTACAGCGAAGTATTGTTAGAAAGCCTTCTTTACGTGCCAGCCTTCCTTCGACGCATTCGCAACGTTACGTGCACAACTATAGAGGAAGACAAAACATTCACCAGCTCCAGAGTCCCCCACCGTTTCCGAAGGGCCGCACGCTTGGAGTCACCTGGCGAACTCGCACGCCTTCGATCCTGCGTTGCTTTCTTCAGTGTTACACGCAAATGCTACTTTTTTATGGGGCTCCTGTGTTGGCTGTCCTTCAATGATTTCATTTTTTTTTTGTATTTTAACTACAGTTTAAAGTTTTGCCTAATTTGAATACAGGTTTCGAAGGCCTTCACTTCGCGTTCTTTCCGCTCGGCGAACGCGTTGCATAGTCTCATTCACCTCTTTCGACATTCTTGCCTTCTCCTTTTCTTTCTTAAGGAAGAGGCGCCTTCCTGCCCAAATAAGTAGCAGGTTTCGAGCCAGTTTTCAGCCTTTTACTTCCATTTTTCCAATCTTCATGTTTTAAAATCGATCAATATTATTATCACTCTGCTACATATCAGTAGCAGAGTGATAATAATATTGATCGATTGCAGTTATGTGGTAAAATGTGAGAGCGCCAAAATACTATGAAGTGGGTGATAATCTCACATACCTGTACTGGAAATGTTTTTCATGCAGGTGACAAGCCGCGAAGTGCGAGGACCTCCTTTCTATTACCAGAATCACGCGACAGGGTATCGTTCTTTCATACTGTGTATGCAGCTAAAACGACCGATCTGCTCCGCGCCACAATAACGAATGTCTTGTAATGTCTTTCTGCCGACATCTTAGACTCTGGAGAAAAACTCCACACATTATGACTGCAAACTCCTTCACACGTTTCGGTTAGCCAGTTCGTACTTATGTTTATACATATGAAATAACACACTCTATACGGTCTCCCTGCGGATGGCGGCATTTCGAGCAAGTTCACAGTGCCGAAACCCTAGAAACGTGGCCTCTGCATATACGCTTGCCAACCTCAGCCAGCAGTGCAGATAAGCAAGACAGGGCCTGGCCAAGCGAATTATTGCTCGTTGACGGGCTGCCCTTCCGCGTCTCTACTGCTCTCACGAGACAGCCCTTTCCTAAGCCTTCCGTGAAAGCAGCGCTCTACGAGTCTGCGTAAGGCCGCCCGTGCGGTAATGCTCCCTGTTCGCCCACTTCCGGGAAGCCTTACTGCTCTGGCCCAGCTATTACTGCGACCCAATAATCCACCATGGAAGCTTACCGCATCAAGTGGACGCGCTGTCTACTTGAATTAGGTTAGCCAGGACGTCAAAGGCAGCTAGCTGGCGCAGATGCTGGCCGTGACGTCAGCGTGACCGATCGAAAGAGACGATTGGCGAAACCGATTGCGCATCAAGGCAAGTTAGCCGCAGTAATAGAGAGTCTTAGCGACGCAGGCTCTAACGTTTTCTCACTCCATTGCTACCTCCGCCTCCACTCGCCCTCGTTGTACGTGCCGGCTGCAAAATCGTCACTTGCGTCTTTAGGCAGCGCGCTGATGAAATGAATGGCTCGGCTGTATTGTAAAACACTCTCAATGTGAACGCCGCTGCGACTTGTCGGTGTGGTTTCAACCAGAAGCTGGGTATTGCCACCATATGCATTCACCGTTCTTGAGCAGCACTACAGTATTCCGCTGTTATGAAGGGTGTGCGCGTATATAAAATTGCTAAGTGCTGTGATGTCTCTGTTGTTATTGTTCTATTTGTCAACATCCATGCAGCCATCTTGGGAGCGAAAGGGGGATATGTATTATTCTTTTTCTTTCTTTTTTTTTTTTTGTTCTCGCCTTATAACTTTGACAAAAGCGGTAAAACCTCTCTCAGTCGCTGGCGATAATTTTTTGAAGTTTTGGAACGGAGCGAAAACTGTACCCATTCTTTTCCAACAGCAAAGACCCACCAAAATAGGAAAATGAATTCTGTAATGTAGTCCCTCGACTGGCTTTTCACTCGCTCACGCTGTTTTTCTTGTAAGCGCGACATCAAATTATCATATTCACTAGCAAAGCCAGATGTCTATTCGGCCTATATTCTAAACTCACCACACTACCTTGTCCTCGACCGACCTTTATTACATTTCGACTACATCGGTATCTTTTATGGCCACCAGTCGACTCACAGAGAGCCTGCGCTGGACTGTGCTTATGGATTGTGCCAGCGGATGTGTTTCAGTATAGCTAGGTCTTATGATCACATCTGTTTAACAATGACACAGTTGACAGTATATCAGATACATCCAGCATCAGTGTTTCATAGCAATATTCATGCGACAGCCAGAAATGCTGTGGTATACAATCCGATCCCGATACATCATTTCGCTTTTTGTTTGAAATAAACAACACTGGCTAGCGATGTCTTCATTACCGAAATATGCATTACTCAATATGATCTATGAATCCCGTCTTCAACGGCGGTAGTTACTGGTAACAAAGAAAGCATGAACCCTAAAAATAATCGTCAGGAAATACGACCTCAGATGCTGACGGCTGTAAGACGGGGCCTGCTTGTCATACGGCAAGCGGGAGCGCGTGCGACGCTACAGGACGCGGTAATCGTAGCAGTTGACGCGAAAGATGACTATAAAAATCGCCGGAACGGCCATTGCGATTTGCTGTCCAGGTACATCTTACCTGTAGAAGAAGGAAGTGCCTGCGCGCGGGTGCAATATCCGAAGGAATACATGGAGCCGCAGGCACCTCATAGCAACGTCTTCCCACGCGCACGCCTAATCTGCCAGGACGCCACGCGCATCATGGTAGGAGGAGAGAGAGTCAGAAGTCGTGACTCTGTGCGAGGCTTAGGCTGGCGTCAAATAACAAGGGAAGGAAACGAAATTACCCGCAGGTGCGCGGCTAAGTGGTGACACGCCGGAGGTAGGAGCTGAGGAAGCAGCAACTGCAGTATACGTCAGCACGAAAGTTAAGGAGATATGCCGGAAATAGTGCGTGAAGAGAAAGAGAGTTTCATCGCCACTAAGGGATTGCCACAGTGTACGTACAATCGCAGCTAAATGTCCAAATCCAGCGTTAGTGGAAGAAACACCTGATGTACCCGCCTTCTTTGCGTGCAGTTTGGAGAAATATAAGCAGCTCACTCTTGGATCTGCGAATCACTTAGTGTACGAACACACCTCAGAGGCTCAGCCATGAATAGAAAGGAAATAAATTTATACGCAGAAGCCACGTCCCATAAACGTTTTAATGCGGTTGGGTGCACAGGCGGGCAGCTGCGTTTGCTCGACAGCCGAGGCTGAGGTATGTATGCGTATGTAGGTGCTAACACAGCGCCGCCACATACAAGGCGCTCACTCTGAGAGTCGTTACCGGCAAATGAGAAAACCACTGCGCAGCCATACGCAAGTGAACGTCAGCCGCGCTTCGTATACGTACCAGAACAATTGCGTACGTAACACACGACGATAAGGCGAACCAATCAATTCCCATCGCACAACAGCTCTTTCGGCAACCATCCTGAGAGCATTCTTGTGTGCTGTATGCCTTCCATTGTCTTCCTATTGTTTTGCTAGACCTTCTCATATGCGCGGTTTCTTTTCCCCTTTGTGTCCCTGTTGCAAACATCGCATTTCAGTGTTTCATCCCAGTCAGAAGAGCAAGCTGCGCGTACGATGCCGAGTTCTTCGGCTTGCCTAAGTTTCCATTTTAGTGGCAGAAAAAACAAAACAAAAAACGGTGTCCTCTTCGATCCTTTATTCACTCCTTCTGCCTACCTCAACGCTTGCGGTTGAACGCCACCTTTCACAGCCGCGCGTCCGTGACGAAATACCATTGTTGTTCTTTGACGAAAGGTCTCCTCCCCTTCATCTATGCTCCCGCACCCGTCTGGCGAACCTAATGCGTGCCCCACTTCTCCGGGCCCTGTAACAGGCTCTTGCGTATGCGGCGCTGACGATTATGCAGCCCGCTCTGATCGGTTTCTTTGTCGGTATCGGCCTAACCTTGGCTGCAAATGTTTCCTGTTCTACATTTCGGCTACACTCGCTCGAGGGTGCGAGCGATGAATGACTGCGCGGATATATAGGCTCCCTTCTCCTTTAGCTCATGGAGGAGGAAGCTGTGTAGAACTGCATCTGACGCTGTGTTCCGAACGTAGATAGGAAAGCATTTTTTCTTTTTTTCCGAGGGCGACACTTACGTTGCCTGTTATGTCACCAGGTCGATGTCCGGCGAGGATACTGAGGGCATATAGCTCCTCCAGCTGCCAGCTTTATGCGCGGCCTTGTTTCTGCACGGCAGGGATGTTTTGCAACCTCCTGTGTTACCAGTACGTCTACCACTGCAGGTCCCTTTTTTATCCTCTTATTTTGCGCTTTTGCATGGAGTAAGGGATAAGGAAGGCAAGTGTAGGGAGTTGAGGGACTGTTCGAGATCAAGAAGGCTACGCCATTTAAAACCAAGGAAAACGCAAGGCGAGATACTCTTCGGAATCTGATTGTGAATGAAGGCTACGCCATTTAAAACCAAAGAAAACGCAAGGCGATGCAGATTGGATGGGAAATCAATAGCGAACCATTTTGGATAGGAGGCAACTTCGCATTAAGTGCGTGGAAAAGACAGGAAGTGTTTCCTTTGTTTTGTTTAAAACTATATCCTTTGTAAAATATTATTTTTAAATTCCTCGTGTTTCGATAGCTGCAGGTCACCTTCAAGCGTAAGCCAACATGTCAAGCATAGGTCTGGCTTCTCAATGTCTGGGTCGTCAGCTCGAAATAGCAGAAGCTCGAGAACCTACGTGCGTCAGCTCGACGGACACATACGGTGCGGGAAATGCGCCGGCCCTCGAAACTCGAGCCGATGTACGTGCCCTCTGCAGCTTAGGAAACAAAAAAAGAAAAAGGAAAAGGATTGAGTATATGCGATCATCTGTTTGTTTGTAGCGATTACGTTCGTCTCGCTTGCTTTTTTGATCGTCAGCGACAAATTTGATCTGGCGGAGAAAGCGGGTCACAGCCGAGTCCCACGAGGACGAGCCTCAATCGAATTGCTGCCATGGGGATCTCGATTTAGACACGACGCCGCAGCTAATCCCCGAGATTGTGCGCTGTCCTCGATACACACGGAGCGCTATACACGTCAGCACAACGCGCGGTAAGCAAGCTTATTTGGGAAACGCGACCCGGGCTTCACAACCGCTCCTGATCTAGAAGCATTCGTTAACAGTGTGTTGGAAGGTCTGACAAAATTGCCAAAGCAAATTATGCTGAGCCCTGCCTGAGCTGCTTTACAGGTGCTCAGGTTATTTTAGGCATCAAGAAGCAAGCAGCTGCAGTGTGCTTCACAGACGAGGTGCTCAGCTTTTTTATCTTTTTTTTTTTTCATATGTCACGTACACGGTACGTGGCATATGTTCGCGTACACGGTACGAACAATATACAAATGAGCTAGGCCGCACAACGCAGTGCAGTTTGACGTCCGCGATGGCACTGACAAGCACATGAAAAAAAACAATAAAATAGCACAGTTGAACGATACCTGTTATTATTGTATTTGGCTGCGTCCGCTAATGAAGTTTACGTTCGTTTACCAATTTGTCATTGAACTATAGAAATCTCGGCATCGCCGCTAAGCGCATGGCGTCCGCTTGGGATTCGACGTTCAGTTCGCTCAGTTCTGAGAAAGGGATGTCGGCCTGTCAAAACAAACGACTCCCAAGCCGGTTTCACCGGTCAGTTGTGGCCACTTCTATTGCGTCCTATTCGGACCACTCTCGCTGAGAGGCTCATTCGCTGAAGTTTTCCTCTGTCTTTTAGTCCTTTCTTTTTTGTTTCTCTCGCTTCAGTTTGTTTCTTTCTGCGCCGCGAACGCTGTCCATTCGACCTCGAAAAAGCGCCTGCCAACGGGTGCCGCTCATGTTCGAACCCTCGACGCCAACAACCGAAGTAACAATCTCAAAGTCTGCCGCTCTTGAACCTGACCGGTTGGCCTATTTACAGTATCTGCTCTGCGACCGAAGAGGCACTGCCCGTCGGTTTGATCCTGTTGTGGAAAGTGAGGAAGACAAAAACCAGCTCTTGGCGGGCACCTGCCCCCTACATCGGATGGTTCGATAAGTTAAACTGACTTTACACGGCCTTTCCTTACAAGTTGGCAACGAGTGGTCCTGATGTTGCTCTTATTAGGCCAAAAGATTGAAGCACAGCCAATCCTACTGTTCGGTCCAGTTTGGAGCGGCTCTCGCAAGTCACACTGGTTGGGTCCCGCGCTTTCCTTACATTTTATTTGCACTGTATGCGACGTTCCATTTGTCTCGTATCAGGTAGTTTCTGTTGCCGTGCTTACAAATTTTGACCGCCGTGTAAAATCTCAGTCGAAACTGGATGGCACCACTCGCTTGTACGGGATAGTGGAACAAAATCGCCAGGTAGGGCGAAGTTCGCCAGCCTCTTTTTTCAGCATGACGACCACCGACAGCGCGAAAGCGGTTACAGTAGTTCCAGGTCAGTTACTGTAACTGAAAAAAATAATAACAAAATGGATGCTTCCCCGTGGGCGTTTGAGTGTGTGCGTCTGTAGCCACGTGTTAGAGCTTATGCACTTTGGCAGGGAGAGGTTGCTGCATCAGGCGAATAAACTGGTCATGAAATTTAAATTGGTATATGTACAGTGCAAAAGTAGAACTTGGCATATACGATGAGTCGTGAAAGTTTAAAGGACTGAGGCTCTCGCATGAACAAAATTATCACTGTGAACTCAACCTTTTTCGCGTCGCAGTAGACATTATCTTCCTAAACTGCATTCACATCCTTTATTCACGATATGCGAACACGCAAGAAAGTTAGTAGTTACAAGGTACTGTTCTCATGCAAACGTCGCTTGCTTTTGTTCTGCTAATAAAGCACGGTAAAGTTCATTTACTCCCCAGTTTCCGCACCTCTTTCACCGCAGTCTATCCGACCCGAAGCACGAACCTCTCCCTTTCTCCCCCCACCCTCCCCCCTTTTTCTCTCTCTCAGTGTACAAGAATCAGTGATGCGCGTAAACGGTACACTGACCCGCACCGCCTCCGTCACGCAATAACGGCCTGTGTCAGGTTCCAGCGGAAGGCGCGCGAATAAATACGCGGAAACTGCGTCCGTCGGTTGGTAGCAGCCAAAAACGTCCACCCCCCTCCTGGTTGGAACGACACACACGCACATACAAAGGCAGAAGTGTCGCGTGCTATCTTCATTGTTTACCGGCTTCCGCGGGCATCGCTAAGCAGAGCGTGACAGCGGCGGGAAGCTGTCAAACGTGCGAGAGGCACACTCTGTGACGAGCGACGGGGTTGTACCGGACGTGTCATATTGGCCGCACCAAAGGTTTCTTTCAGCCGCTGCACCACGTAATAGATGCACCATGAATGGATAGATGTATGCGGGGGTATCATGCTATTTCAAGCAAAGTTTTCGAACGAAATGACTTCTTTTGTCTAAAATGAAGCGGGAGTGCCAGCTCCTACAGTTCCCGCTTACAAAGGTAGTAAATTTATTAAGCAGTTATGTAATGAAGAGCTTATTATATTTTAATTACAGAAGAAAAATAAACATTTAGAACGACAAGGTCGGGCGGCCTAATAAAGAAGGCCGGTGAACTGAAGCGGGACAGCGGGCACATGTGAAGACGCGCAACTTGCGCACTTGCGCACTGCCTGAGTCGCACACTCGGTACACAGACAGAGAATTGAGCCATGATGCCCATTGGCATCATATTGTTTACAAAATGCCCTGGGAAAGAACTAGGAAATCACTGAGTGCGGTGAATATGTCGTGAGAAGTAGACTTCGCGAAGCCGACTTTTAAAGGTCATGTACAAATACTGGTCCAACGTATCGCATGGGGAGTCTACTCAGTCTACTACGTTTTCAAGCATGCTTCAGCTAAAAGTTGGTAGAAGCCAAATTCAGTACTTAATCGAATCATTAGTGGTTGAACGTACACTTTGTTTTCTTTACTTTTCTATACCTTTCTCACTTACGATCCCAGGAGACAGGTTTTTCAGTCACATGCTCTATTCAATTTACGTGCTATTAGTCACGCGTAAAACTTCAAAGAGCTTCCGTTTGAATATTTTTACCTTCCTTATTTTTATTTGAAAGTAGTGCACAACTCTAAGTTTGATTGCGGCGATTTTCATCGTGTGCGCTGCTTTCGGTTAATTCTGAGCGTATATTGAGGGCATCGAAATTCATTAGAAACAAAACAATTGAGCACACGAAATGAATATAGAAAACATTTGAGTGGTCGCATTCACACATACACCATGAAATATCTGCCACGCGAGAACGGAAAGTTATTTTGCTAATATGAATTGAACTTCGATGAGAATGTGAGCCTAATTGACGATCAACGATGAGGACGAGACTGGTATTCTCACTCCGTTGAAGCAAGAAAGGATTCTCCCCCCCCCCCCCCCTTAAAAAAAAAAAAAAAAACGAGCAGTGGTAGCCACAGGTCCGCTTCTTTTAGCTAACTCCATCCCGTCTTAGGAACGTACTTTCTCCGCAATTGACGTCTCTAACGGCCTTCATTGATCGCGCCTTTGAAGAATAATGGGAGCTGATATACAGGAGAAAAAAGCACTTCTTCACACGTGAAAGCACGCTCAAAGACTTTTCAATGGCGTAAAAATACCAACAGTAACACTTCGTCCTCTGTTCGTCTAGAAAAAATTGCAACAACCAAATTGCGGGGCTTGTTTTTTTTTTTTTTCTTTCTTACTTTCTTTCTTTCTTCCTTTCTTTCTTTCTTCACGCGCGTATACACTTGACCGCTGAGCACTTTTGTTCGTGCTGTGCTTCAGTATGAGGAGAGTAATATGTCCGAGAGAAGAGGAAGAACTGATGCTCGAGAATATACACAGAAATATCAGGCAAGTCTCTGCTGCTGAAGATGCGACCACATTATTAGGAGCACTTTTCGCTCTCGCTGCTTTCAGAGTGGGATTGAAACTTTGTACTCGTTAGTGTTGAGAAGCTGGGTCTCTTGAGTGCGGCTTTGTGCTGATGCGGTGTGCATACCCCATTCGTCGCTGCGGAGCCTAAATTAGTGAGACCATAATCCCCTTGATAAGCTGAGGTTTTTCAATTAGCTCGAAATTCTGCCCAAATTCCGAATTTCAGCTCTGGATTCCTCTCTCGAATAAAATGTTCTTTCTTTCTCCGAATGGCTTTTTTAAACATATGCTCTTTATCTTTTTTTTGTTCTCTATGAAGCTCGATTACAGCTTGAGAGCATTTCTTAGTGTGTGTGTGTGTGTGTGTGTGTGTGTGTGTGTGTGTGTGTGTGTGTGTGTGTGTGTGTGTGTGTGTGTGTGTGTGTGTGTGTGTGTGTGTGTGTGTGTGTGTGTGTGTGTGTGTGTGTGTGTGTGTGTGTGTGTGTGTGTGTGTGTGTGTGTGTGTGTGTGTGTGTGTGTGTGTGTGTGTGTGTGTGTGTGTGTGTGTGTGTGTGTGTGTGTGTGTGTGTGTGTGTGTGTGTGTGTGTGCGTGTGTGTGTGCGTGCGTGCGTGCGTGCGTGCGTGCGTGCGTGTTCCTATTCGTGCTCTTCAAGGATCGTTTACCGGATTTCGGCATGCTCCAACAGACGAAACTGAGTGTGAGAAATTTGCAAGTAATGAGCTCTCCAGGCGACATTTTTGCGCTATCTTTGGCGGCTATCCCAGTTTTCCCTTCCAGTTCACAAACAATTACGAAATCCTCCGACCTGACGAAGCCACGCTTCCAACGAACGCTGGATTTTGGGGAGAGATGCTGCCTTCGATCCGCGTGTCAGATTGGAAGTGTGCAATTTAAGCGGGTGGGTTCAAGCATCAGTGGATAATTAAAAGAAGCCGTCGCATTCTAAACCAGGAAATAGCTAAAAAAGTCATTTCGAATGATATAATCAGTGAAGCCTGAACTCCCGTAAGTTTTTCGTGCCTTAAGGGCTCAGGCCCAGGCATGCTTCGCAGACTGCCGATATTGGAGCACTCTTCACTGATTTCCTCTAAATCCATGCGCTCCAGGCAACGGAGTATGCTGGGGTAAGATAAACTAATTTTTTTTTTTGTGCTAGAAGTGTATATTGTAGTAAGAATAACATATATTTAACCGAACTGGTACCACTAATTGAAGAATTTAAACAGATATTATTAAAGAAAACACGTTGATTGAAATCTACAGAGAAAATGAGCAACCGCTATATTTGTACAACGAATCCTGTAAATTGACGTGCCATTATATCTGCATACATATAGATAACAGTGATGATTGTATTACGCTTATGGGGGCTCCAGTGTTGAGAGCACGTAGGAAGAGTCCTTTATTGTGACTATTAAATATTGACACTTTTTAAGCGAACAGTACAGCCTACTGATTCAACTCGCCATTGCATCACATTTTCACATTTATTACAATTCTGTCAGCCTGTGAACAAGCGCGGCGCAAACAATAAGCCCATAATGTAATACGAAAAGTACCTGAGTCACAGGTCATACCACACAGATTTGCGAGCAAATCTGCAAATAACCTTGTGATTTGTTCACAAACTGGACCACCTCACTTCGTCAGAGCGAACCACTGTAGTTCTTTAACTGTTCTCTCAACCTAGAACATTGCGCAGTGGATTTTATGTGTAGGCTATCGGGGGATAGTGTCATTCGACTGGCACTCCTCTGTAATGTACTCTCCGAACACGCGCGCTTTCTCTTTCCGCCTCCATTAAAATGCGGCCGCCGTGGCCGGGGTTAGATCCCGAAACCTTCTGCTCAGCAGCCAAGCGCCTATACGTCGTTCAGCCCGCTCACTGAGGCGATGACTCGTTGATAACACGCCGCTTTATATACGGGCGCCCTGAAGAGAAATCTGCAACCACTGCAAGCCATCCTCACGTGCGGTGCAATGACCGAGGTCAATTGCAGCTTGACAGCTCGGTCCTCTAGATTGTCAAAACTTACGCATTTCTTCACGACTATGATTGCTTCAAGTTTCGACCGCAGTGAGATGCACTGCTCTAGTGACAACACAGAGTCATTTCTTTGTGAGTTTCGGTTCGCATGCCGAAGGGCACGGTTAATTCTGAGGGAGACCTGCACAGTTCATGAAGCGCCTGCTGACCATTTTTTTTTCCTGGTGCACCTAAACAGGAGCAGAAGAAAGCGAGGACGAACTTGGCGCCAACCTGCATCTTCTAGCCAGTCTAGGAAATGAACGGTCGCCTTTCCGCACGAACTCTCAACGAACAAAGTGTAGGTGTGTAACTCACCTTTCTCGTCTTGTCATCCGCGTGGGTCTCCTCCAAGCAGCGACGCCTCGGGACACACCACCCACAAACGACAAAAGCAGTGCCAGCGGGCGGCCAATGAACCGCGTAGCGCTTGTAGTACAACGTACACAGAGCGAAGGTCAGGAAACGTATTCGAATGAGCCAACCCACACGCGAAGGAAGGTGTTCGCAGGCGCACTCAACTCCTCTACCGGCACTGTCACTGGCTCGAAGATGAAAGTGTGACGGTGTGACCAGCGGCGATGACTACGATTGTCGTCGGCGATGCGTACAAGGCGCAGCAGCGATGTTCAGGGCGGGAGTCCTGTGGTCCGACGCGCGATGATGCAGCCACGCGACTGGCGGTCATAGCGGCGGGATGCTGCGCCCTGTTAGCGCCGCTGGCAAAGGCCGCCCGGTGGGTCTACTGCGCTGCGGCGCCTCCTCTATCTGGATCGCCATCTCCGTTGGCACTGCTGGCCCGCTTGTTGCGAGAGAGGACTACTCCTTCTTCCCCATTCGGTCTCTGTTTTCTTAATTTTTTTTTTTTTTTTGGCGCCAGGCGCCGAGAGCAGCGCCCGCGCTCTCCACACACACGCACACCCCACTGCCTGACTTTTGAGCGGTGAGAGAGGAGCGGGGGATCAACAGGCTGACTGCGCCCAGCGGCTGCTGGCAGTGGTGGAGATGGTGGACGACCGAGGACGACGATGTCCTTTCGCTCTCACCGAGGCGCAGCGTCGAGACGGGCAACCCTTTCTTCGCTTCTCACTTTCTTGATTTTCGTTTCGTAGCTGAGGCGGCGACAATGCGGAATATGTTGGTGTCGAGAACATGAGGCGGCAACTGAGTTCTCCAGAGATTTTCTTCGGGAAACTTGTACCTTAAGAATGGCGAAACCGAGGGCTTGCTATAAGCTCTTCATTCATTCATTCATTCATTCATTCATTCATTCATTCATTCATTCATTCATTCATTCATTCATTCATTTTCTTTAATTGATTTTGTGCTCGTCTCTGAGGTAATTCATGGCATCACTTGTCCCGTGTTTTAACCTCAATTAGCCATTTTTATTGCGCAAGATACGGTTGCACTCCCAGCACGTCGGCGTTTGAGACAGATCTTGAGCTGCCTGACCTATTTATGCCTCCTTCGTGCAATGTACTTCGCTATCTTCTGGAGTAAGCACCACTGATTGAGTGTTCACCTGGAAAGATTTAGGGTACAAGAGATAACACGAGCGATCAGGACGATTCACCTGTAATAATGGAGAACCTGTCATTACGGAGCCGGCCCTTTTTCTTTCGGCACACGCTAGATCATGCGGGAGAAATCAACGCTCGTAATAGGTGCACAGTCGCTATAGGCTCCGTTGTGATGCAGCGCGTGTACCTGACAAGCAAATCAGGCGTGCCATAGACGACCAAGCTTATGAACGTTGAGGTTCACTCGGCACCTTGAAAAGAAGAACTCTATGTAAAATTTGCAGAAGTAATATTCCAAAAGCAGCGGGTAGATTTCAGTCCGTAGGACTATGCTCACATGAGTGCGAATGTAAGCTCGTTTTTTTGTAAGCAACAATGTGTTTGAACTTTTTTAAATGTTGATATTTAACATCAACATTCCACCCCACAAGAGCGGCTATTAATGTTCCTATTCTGCTAACAGCTGCACCCCCTCACCTCTCCCCACCCCGCCACCCCGATTTTTTCTTTCTCCATCGCGGCGCGGATCTCGTTCTAGTGAATAATGGAAGTAACACTACACCTCTTCGAGTTCATGCAGCTAGAGATATTTCTTCTTACAAAGCCACTTCAGGAAAACAGCCAAAAATATGAATTCGGTACTCTTTCCCTCAATTTTTTTCGTGTATATATATATATATATATATATATATATATATATATATATATATATATATATATATATATATATATATATATATATATATATATATATATATATATATATATATATATATTCGTACAGGCATCTGGAAAGCTCCTATTGCACGCCTTTTTACAGACATGGTTTTTATATTGCAGAAATGGGCTCTTAGCTTTGATATAGCTTCAATAAGCAAAATACTCGTCACCTTCGCGGTCGAAAGATTGCGAAATTATTTAAAGCTACTGACCGAGTGACTATATCTGAGTAAAAGTTTTTGCAGTGCTTAAAATCACAGAAAATTGCAAACGTGACATCGTTTCCAACGTTATTTTCGTTACTGCCAGTAAGTGAGGAATAGACGGGAACAGCGCTGTCCGTCGCCTGTCCTATGCTTGTTGCGCTGTGTATTTTTAAAAAAAGTGAGGAATAGCTGGCTTCGCGAGTTACCTTTCACTTCTACATAAATGGCCTGTACTCTATATTTTTCATGGAATCTTGCCATTCCTTTATTTTCTTAGTGTTTAAACAGAGTTTATAGTCCTCTTCATTTCATTTCATCGATGCACAATTTAAAGTCTGTAACAGTCTCAATTTATTTTCGTATTTAGGTTACTTATCAACAGTCTTAAATCTGTCTATCGATAAGAATCTGAGAAGAGAGAACGGTCATAAATCTATCAACAGTCGTTATATCTTGTTGACAGAATTGTACGGGCTGCTAAAAAAATGTAAGGATGCATGCAATAATGGGAAGCCGCGATAGATTTTTGGATTCACTGGTACTTGGTCCTTTTATGACAAGAGTAACGGCTCCACTTTGAAGTTTTTTTTTTCTTTCCTGCCTTCTTTTGAAGTGATCGAGGTTAACAGCACGTAACAACCTTGTCACCAGTTCCATTTATTCGACACGGTATACGCTTCGCTCATGGCAATCAGTCGGGGAGCGCACGTTGTCCGGTTGCGCTGATACTTGTCCTTGCTCACAACTGAGACCAATAGGTGCGTCCATAAAATAGAGTGCTTTCTAAGTAGTGTGAATTTGAGCTATACTCACGCGTGTGCAAGCTTTCTGCTGGAAGGACTAACAAAGGAACAGCAACATACATTATGCGTGAGACTGTCCAGCAATGATTCCACATTTCAGTTCGTGTCCTTGCCAAGCCAACCGAGGCGAAGACAACCTTGAAAGCAAGTGGCATACATGTATATATCGCGTGCACGTCAAGTATGACTCAATAGTCTGCTTTCTTGAGTCTTGGCGTGCAGTTTCGCACAGTCCGTCCATTCCTATTCTTGCTTGGCCCGATTCTGTGACTTGGCTACAGCACGTGGAGAAGTAGTGACAAGCCCTGCTTTGGAACCTCTAGCTTGCACAAAAGGCAAGCGTTCAAATGGACGTCCCTCAAGTACGGATCACTTTTCCAGTTCGTATTTTAAATTCCACTGCAGTTAATTCTGCTTGCCAGGAAGGTTTGCTGTGTTCTGGTTTGCAGTTTGCGTCGCTCCGGCAATGGTCACTTTTTCGGCAGTGGTAGTTATAACGGTTAATTTCAACCGATAGTGTTCTCATGTATACCCAAATTATAGTACAAATTCATATTTTTATTTTGACCCTTTTAAAATGCAGCCCATGCACACAGCACGAATGGAACGTGAATAGGTGCGTCCCCGAACTCTATGGCCACTGGCCTACCCATCACTGCTACACTGTGTAATACTATTATTAATAATAATACTATTATGTATAGCCGTAGTAATACCTGCTAATTGCCCTTGTGGTTTTAAGAGTGGTAGTAGTATCAGCAGATTGTGTATCGGGGCAGACAGCTCCGTGACATCACTATTATTGTGTAGCGCAATCGTATTCTGACCAATGGAACACTGCAGGGTTCACCCATCTGTAGTGACTGAGAGGAATGCGCAGTCGGCGACCCTGGTGTCCAGTAGAGAAGTCAATAGTGAAGCAGCAGTGAAGTAGTGGAGAGAAATGATGAGCGCACTATGGTGTGTGAGATGACATACAGTCATATGTAAAACTTACACCCCACTTCATCGCCGTATGCAAGATGGAAGAAGTGACAGTATGGACGCTCAATTGTGCTTCGCGACACGGAGTGAGGCGACTGACTGTAGACGGCGTTACGGTCAACCATGTAGCTATGGATAGTTTCGAATCTTTCAACAACGGACCAGAGGACTTCTTTGACAGCGGGAACCATGAAGAGTTTTTGCGTAAGTAAATGGTATACTGAGGCCTCACATTTTGTGAGCGGCGAGTTTCGGCATAACTTCCCCTTTGGCAAAAAAAAAAGTTATGTTTCAGAAGTTTTGTTCGCAAAAAAATAAAATAAATAAAAATAAAGTAGCTTGTTCGTGGGATCCCACGGCGAAATTTTATCGCCTGTCTCTCCAGATCTGATTCACTGAATGTTTCACACAGATTTCGCGCTCATGTCGGCATGCTTGTGAAATAATGTGACACTTTTTGTTGCTATGCTTCGGAGTGTTGACGGAACATGAGTGTCTGTGATTTTGGCCTCTCACGAAAGTCATCGCGAGATTGCACCGTTATTTCACTTCGTATTACTGACCTCTTCGCAGCTGAGGAACAATCTCCTTCCTCAGTGTCGGCTTCGACTCTGGTCTCGGAGCATTTGTCTAGTCGTGTGCTGACTGTTGAGTTCAGCAGTTCAGCATTACGCGGATGCGCATATATCGAAGGCGCTTTAATGGACGTGTGTTAAGGCGCGTCATGTATCTTACGACAGATACGTCGCGAAATTTCTTTCGTGGCTCCAATGCGTGGGAAACATAGTGCTTCGTGTTATCCGGCAGTTCCCAAGCTACGTCTGCAGTAAACGATCGTTCGGAAGCCCAGTCCGTCTCCCCGGCGCTCATCGAGCAGGGAATGGTCTAAGAGACGTGTAGTGAGCTCACATACAGGGTATACAAAGAAACCTGCTCCCTCCCCCATCCCCCCCCTTCCCCCCCCCCCCCCCCCCCGGCCGCCCCTTCGCTTCTCCCTTTGTTTTCCCCGCGGCTTTCTTCGGACTTCCACGGCTGCCGACAGGACCATGAGTGGCACGGATAAGGCGCGACCACACAACTCTTTAGGGTCGACGCCGCGAAGCTCGGGCGACTGCTTGCGCATTGTGAGCCTGCCCACTGTCTTCTTGCGCTTGGAGTCTGCGTTTGTGGTTTGTGTGTATGTGTGTTTAGATCGCGGCCAGAGCGCAGGCGGTCGCGCAGCATTTCTCCCTCCTTGCCTCTCTGCGGGGTTGACGAGGGCCGAAGAGGCACAACGTCCGTGACCGCTTGCGACGCTTGATGGGGGCATGAGGGACCGCCGTGGAGAAATCCGGTGTCATCACGGACCCTATAACGATGCCCCCGGCGGTGGTGCCGTCCAATTAAGGGCCCGCGCGTCTTCCGGTGGCGCTTCGCTTAGAGGGCTCTGATGCCCCATACCAGGGGCCTTTTCGTAAATGTTTTGAAGCTGCTGCCATGGCTCATCAGAGTGAGGATAACTGAGTCTTGAACTCTTTTATTTTTCTTCCTCTAGGTTTGTTTCTTCTTTTTCTTTTGCTTAACTCGGGAGAAGAAGATTGAGCCCACTGAGCCAGAGTAAGCCAGAGAGGGCCGAGCAGTTATCATTTGCGGGGGTCCTTCGCTTGATATAGGAGGGGAAGGTGAAGAAAGCTGTTTTATGATATCGATGTGGTAATTGTCACTAGAGTCACCCACACAAATTTTAAAGAAGGGAGAAATTTCCTGCACCCAATTTTGGCAATTAACGTTCTTGCTTTATTTTTGCGCCATTTTCAAAAATATGTGAACGAAGGTAGTGACAGAATTCGTTTCTTGTCTGGCTTGAAGGATAGTCCTTTGAGCTATACTTAAAAGCGCTTTCTTGCATTGAGTCTAAGATGAAATGTCAAATTCCCCGTGTTCCACGCTTTTAATTATTGTCGCAGCACAACCGTTTCGTTTTCTTGTAGCGTCATCTCGACCTTCTCTATATATTTAGTTGGGTAAACAGCGAAAAGAATTCACTGATTCACATCAGATCTTGAACCATTTCAGCTCACTTTAGCTCAGAATTTTGTTCGTATTACGTATATTGATATTGTGTGATCCCTATCTGACCGGTTATAGAACATCAGCACAGGCGTGGCCGACTAGAGAGATTAGGAGCCGGTTACCCACAGCAGATCTTCTCGCGCGTTCGTAGTATAAGTTTGCCTGCTTCACATGCGGGCTTGTTTTATTATTCGTTACATCCTCATGCCTAGTGAAGTCGTTTTGTAAGCTGACCCTATAGCTGAAGAGCAAGCCTACTTTATTCGCTTAATAGACGTAATCTTCACCCGATCTCACTGGTCGTCACCGACTTTATTTTGATTCCCTACCAGTTCAGTGACCGAAAGCGTTGCGTTCGTGGTCGCGCAGGAACGTCACGACTTCGAGCAGGAACGTTAAAAAGTTCAGCTACCTTCGATTTGGACCGACTTTGGCCGAAGGAAGGGGGCAAAGCGGAAAGGGCGGCTCCAATAATGACTTACAAAAGACACGACTTATAAGCTTCGCTACATGACCACTGTTGCGGCAGACAGGGCCTCGTAAAGCAGGGAGCGCCACTAGGTAGCCTCATTAGAGTCCTCAAAACGCCAGGCCATTGCGTTGCCGGCTATGAGATCACTCTGCTTCGGGCACGCCGGGCCCACTGACCCGGGCTGTCCCACCATTTAGGCTGGCGTGAAGCCTTATTTGCTCAGCGGTGATTGAATAAAGCCGGCGTCGTCATGAGGATTTGAAAATGCAATCAACGTGGGCGCGATGTAGGAACGGCGGAAATGCAAATGAAAGTCACTAAGCAGGCAGAAGAGAACGACACCGGGAACGGGAGTCGTTCGCACTGCGCTCAGCGCGGTGCAAAAATTAAGGATGTATCGTATGGATCTAGTCCATCAACCGGCGGAAGAAGGCACGCCCGCCAGGGGGTGGGGGAGGGTGAGACTCGAGCAGCCATCACGTTCTATTTCTCTTCTACGAGGGGCCCGTTCGGGCCGGCCCATGTGGCGAGGTCATCCAAGGACTCTCCCGAAGCTTTATCGACGGTCGCACCACGATTTCGTTCCTGTAGAAAAGGCGTTCGCATTTATGCTCGTTTGAAAAAAACACCAATGCGTGCTTTATAGGAATTTGGATTCAATAAACTAGTAAAAAGTGGAGGCGCGGCATACGCGTTTCGTTCTTATCTAATCGCCAAAAAACGAATGACAATAGAAATTGAGGCACATGCAAAGCAGGGACAGAGGAAGACGCTGGCGTTGTCAACTCTTCTCTCTGCTTAAAATCACCCATACGATCGCTTGGGAATCGGGCCGTTATTTTTTGTTTTTATTTGGAATTTGATCGCTGATTTCGCGTATGTGTGCACTGTGTTCGTTATGCGCGTGAAGAAATGCCGCGCAAACGAGGATCGGGTGCTGTTCCATGCTTTTGCTCGCCGCTCGAATGGTGCTAGTCGGTGCTCAGGAAGCGGTACGGGAGCGAGTGCGTATCGTTCGCAATGCGAGGAAGGTTTCGCAATCAACGTGGCCGCAATAACGCGACGATCTCAAACGAAGCCGTGGACGATGTGTGCTTCGGTGATTTACTTGCTGCCTGGCGACCAGGGGCCTTTGCACTTGGTTTCATCCTCAACAAAAGCCGAGCCTCCATACCCCCGACAATCTTTTTAAGTTGGCTTGATATTTAACGTTTCGATATTTTGTTCGTCTCTTTCATTGCTCCACTACGTCAGACTTTCCGCTGCTTATTAATGAGACACAATAAAACGCTTGTTTATACTGACAAAACGTGCGATCTACTTTCTTTGTTGTTGCCGCACAAATTATGAGGTGCTGGACTAATACCTTTCTAGACTGCGCAGGTATTTCCTTTTAAGCTTGTGTTTGCTGCCACTGAAGGCAATTTTTATTGCGGCTTCCTGGAAGAAAAGGTCTCACCGATAGAAGGCGTCATATCCGTTTTCCATTACATTGAGTTTTTATTACGGGAAAATCACCTCACATTTGAGCATGTCAGCCACATTTTTGTCGCGCTTAGAAAGCCCCCGCTTCTGCAAGTAGATGAAATTTTCATTTGATAAATGTTTTTTTTCTTGCAGACATAACAGTCTTCGTCAGTCTATCTCTGTTAATATTCCAATCAATATTATCCTTATAGTTTCGCCGAATTGAACAATATCAATGATCGTGTATAGGAAAAGAGTGTTTGCCACAGTTGGAGCAAGGGTTCTGCTGAAAACAGTCGTCTACACCACAGCTTGAAAGTTCGATACTTTCAATCGGATATGCTTCAAGTAGAGCGTCAATCACCATCATATAGCTCAACGCATGCTCATCGACTCATCGCAGTCGCTAACAAAGGTGCCATCTACGGCTCGACGGACAGACAGTGCACTTTGCTCAACTCGTAAAGTCTGCACTTCCTCGAATTCCCAGCACAGCAAGTACTTAAAACTGTCACATGAGCATTTGTTTCCACCTATACTGCACATTAGTTCACGCACAAACGCTGGCGCTATACGATACGCTCTAACCGCAGTATGTGAGCCGGGTTAGATCCTGGGCGCGTGGCCGCGTTTAAGTAGAGGTGGAAAGCAAGGTGCCAGTGCACAGCTCTTTATCAGTGCAGGTTAAGGTACCCTATAGTCATCGAAATTATCCGGAGCTTCTCTATACTGATTCTCTCAAAAAGAGTCAATACATAAATAGTATCTCAGCATTGCTGTCCCGCAGCAGTGGTGCAGTCTGTAGGGCGCTTGAGTGCTGTGCCCAAGGAGTGCTGTGCCCAAGGGACGTTAAATTCATCCCCCCCCCCTAAAAAAATACAAAAAAAAACATTGCTGCCTCACCCGCTGCTGTCACAGTCCTTTCCCATTACTGCTTGTCTAGTTTTCATAGTATGTATGACCAAGAAAGTTACGAAGTTGGTACAGCAGCTCGAAGAAGAGCTGAAATCGGAATGGACTCTAAAAAGTTCATTAGAACGTAGCACTCTGGCAGATGAAAACGGACTAAGCAGAGAAATGCAATAAAGGGCGCCTTGGATTTCGTTAGCATAGTCTGATAAGACGAAGCGTCGCCTTGAGATTGCTTTAATCGAAAATTGCAACCTGAAAAGAGAAAATAAACATTTCGACAGAAGATTGTTTTCTTGAAGAGGATAGAACGAATCGAGTGGCAATTCGGTAAGTCATATCACCTCCCGAAGTCGATACATGCCATCGGCGCTCAATTCCAGCTACTTGAAAAGAGAGCTCACTGCTCGAGAATGCTTGTAAGAATAGGATAATGAACCGCACACTTGGTTGATCACCTGTGTCCGAAATGAGCATGTTATAGAGAGTGGCGGTGTAACGCAAGCGTAATCGAAAGCGAAATAATATCTGGCTAAGAAACAAACAGATTTTAGATTACCCAGATTATGCAAATTCATCATAAAAACTAATGTTGAAAAAGTTTGTCAAAATTACCGACGTATAATGTACCGCTAGTAAACTTGTAAGGGCTCTTTCGACGTACATATTTGTCGGCTGTGTTACACCTGAAAACCTTGTAGATATAGTTGATACTAATTTGCAAATAGAATTATGAAGTACTCGCTTTAAATGCATGCTCTGCAGCTACAAAAATTGGTATTTTTGGATTGCTGTTGTCATGAATATTATTGATTTTACAAGACTAAACATAGTAAGGAAACCACTCCGTCGTTCTTGTTTTAAATGGCCACAATCATTCATTACATCAGCAACATGTTTGAAGAGTTGTTATAGCAGCATCAATACTATTTCTGGATGTGCGAAGCTACGTGATTACGGTGTATGAATGAAAGTTACATAGCTTTATGCTTAAAAACAAGCTGTAATCTGTTCGCAGTTTCACATCGCCCCTTTCGTGCATTCTTCACCTTTTTTGACTGTTCATGACGATTTCAACATTTTTGCTACTAAGGCCTTACTGCCGTTCGAAGAATGTTTAACCATTATTAGTGTAATCCCCACCCTAACGTGTATCATATACAGCGACGTCATTATTACTCGGCACGCTTATAACTAATCATAATATTGATAGCACAGTGGGAATTAAGCGTTATGAGCAGCTGAATTAGTGATTTGCTCCTGTTTTCACGATAACAAGGCACTAATTGCAAGCTTTATTGAAATCTAAATAATGTGAAAAGTAAAGATTCGTGTTATCTCACCAAACGCGCTGAATTCGATTGGGGAACGCATTAGCCATATCGGCTTGGAGGAAAATATTTCTTACTCCCGATTCGAATAATTCATATAATTAGTTTATGAGCGTAGTCAAAGGGTTGTACTCTGATTCATTTCAATTAGCACACCACAGCCGCAAAAAGTCGCGAAAACTATAGATGACAGGATCTTTGCTAAGCAAATTGTAAGCAGAATAGGCTTTATCGTGCCCTGCCCAGTCATGTGAGCCAGAAATGAGAGCTGAGTATAGGAGGTGTTCAAGCGACGTCACGGACGCCATTTTGAGTTGCAAACAGCAGCTTCAGCAGCGCAAGGCGAAATAGATGCCTGCAGCCTTTCGCCGTGCTTCATGCACCACAAAAATGGCCGCCACTGTGACGTAGGTGCTTTCTCCCTATAAGACACTCCAGAACAAGCTAAAAAAAAAAAAGTCGAAAACATGCAAGAAGTCGAGTCGATATTTTTATGGCATATCGTCTGGTCAGGAATCATGGCTGTGATAAAGTTCACTGATTATTGACAACGTTCAAGAAACGAATGACTTGTCTCGAGAGAGCATTGCTAACAAAAAAGCAGTAGCGCTCCAGAAGCGTCATTCATTTTGACTATTATCAATGACCTCTGAACGTCATCAACCATGCAAAGGGTGACTGCTATTATCGATTTATTAAGTCGAACTATCTCCAAAGGAATGATGTGCATGGTAAAGATGAACGCAAATTTACGTGAGACACCTGAACGTTGCTGCGTGGATACACTCGTAATAGATGGCTGATTCCTAGTTAAGCAGATCGATTTTTTAATTTTATCTACGAGGCAGAGATTACAGCTCTCATGCCGTTACGAACGTACACATAATCCCAAGTACATATTTTTTCTGAATCCCACTTGTGCCTCAGAAGTAACAGCCGTATTCCAATGCCCAAAGAGCAGCCGTATCCACGACGCAGATGGACTCAAGGTCCGACTGGCCAAGTATGTGCTGGACCTTATTGCACCAGTTAAACTCACATCCTTACCATCGCGTTATCAACAGTTGTCTTCTCACAAACATGCCGTTAGAGAAAGTAACCATGATTTATAAATGACCGAGGTGGGAACAGTCTAAGTAACTATTGGACAGGATTACTATTCCTTCATTTTCTAATGCGAGAGTATAAATACCCTTTTTCATAGCTACAACTTATTAAGGCATTGACGGTTTGTTTTAATAAAAAACGTCTCATAAAATGCTTGAGCATATCACTAGCACAAAAAGTAATGATACGAGGTTAGGTTTGGTTTGAGGTTAGGGGCATCGTTTATTTGCGCAGATATTTAGAAAACATCTCACTTTCATCCTCATCGCTATTAATTGCTTTAGAAGATTAGTTCTGCTGTACAGATAATGTTCCCTACATATTACCTAAAATGCTCAATGACTTCATTTTGAGTCGCACAGGTAAGATATCTGTGTAATTTATGTATTTGCACTGAGACCCGAGTACAGTTTATGGTGTTTGGAATGTATTATATTAGGCTTGCATATAATGGAGGAGTAATTTTGCAGCTCTAAATTGTTTCTTTTCTACTAAGTGTTCTTATTATTCATGCTTATATATATATATTACATAACAAACGTAAATCTATCATATATTATATATATCATTGCGTTTCAGCGAATATATAATAGATCTGCGTTGTTATGTAACGCATCTTTGTTAATACCCGTTTGGGTGAGGGGGAACTGGTAAAACTTTTTTTGAACAACTTTTTCCCACCTCCGCTTTTCACCTATGCGAAATTAAAACTATTTGATTACTTGGCTGCTACCTTGTGCACTGAATTAAGAAATAAAGTTGCGTAAACATATTTGCGCAAGACACTGTCAGAATACTGAAGTTTTTACGCACCTAAGTAAGTTTGAGAAGGGAATGTCACGATTAATTCGCAGTACCGAAACCAGTCCATCTTCCCTAATAATATATTTTCTTCTTATTTGCTGCGGCCTTTCCCAGGCCTTAAAAGAAAACCATTAAATGGCTCTAAGGTTTTAATCATAAATCATCAGTGCTAGCTTGATCTGATGAGCCGACAACCGACTGGCGTGCAGTTTCTTGTGTTCAAGCGTGTACAGTGCCTGCAAAAAAGTGGCACTGTACCTTCTCTGCCCCTTTTTCAATTCATAAGTCACTTGTTTTACGTATAGCTTGTTTTCATTACGTCAAAATGGGCGGTCACAGTTACCCGGTTTTATCCTTAAGTGAGATGGATTAGCCGGAACCAGGTTGCTGGTAGCTTATCTTAACCGGGTTCGCGTGTTAGCTCGACCCTATACTGATGCTGCGGGGATGGCTGCTAGCGCCACTGGAGCAAAGAAATGCTACAAAATAAAAAATATATTGTTACGATGAAATAGCAAAGGGGTGTTTATTTACAGTGATATGGCAGTGGGATAAGGTGAAGCCTACTAGCCCCAGGCACCAACGCTTCTTCTTCTTCTTCTGCCTCACCATCACCATCCCTCATCGTCGTCATTAGCGTGACATTTCCCCCCTACTCAGACGAAGCCCTCTGGGCGTGTTCGTGAGTCGTGCGAGGCTGACACGACTTCAAGCGGGCAACATGACACAGTTCGGTTTTGGCAGACCGGCGACCCGATGCTGTCAGGCGGGCTATCCCATAAGTTAAATCACTAAGGCGTTTGATAACCACATATGGGCCGTCATAATGGGCCAAGAGTTTTTGATGTAGGCCACGGCGCCGAATTGGACGCCATAGCCAGACTAAATCACCTACAGAGTACGTGACCCGCCGGTGACTGGAATCGTATCGCACTTTGGAACGTTCTTGTGAAGCACCAGACCGTAATCGGGCGATTCTCCGAGCTTCTTCGGCGAGACAGAGGGTCTCAGCCAGGCAGGGGTCTTCACGGCTTGTGAAGGGCAGGATAGTATCCAGAGAGTAGCGTGGTGGTCTGGCGTAAAGCAGAAAAAATGGACTGTATCCAGTCGTCTCATGCGTGGCGGTATTAAACGCATACGTGATGAAGGGCAGTATGGTGTCCCAGTTCTTATGCCCTGCGTCCACATACATGGCTAGCATGTTGATAAGCGTTCTGTTGACGCGCTCAGTCAAGCCATTTGTCTGGGGATGGTATGGCGTCGAGTGTCGGAAAGTTACGGCGCATAAACGCATGAGCTCTTCAACAACATCAGCAGTGAATTGTCGGCCCCGGTCAGTGATGACAATTCGTGGCGGCCCGTGTCGTAAGATGACTGAGTGCAGCAAGAAAAGCGACACCTGATGCGCCGTAGCAGATGGAAGAGCGGCGGTTTCACAGTAACGTGTGAGATAGTCCACGCAGATTACAATCCAGCGATTTCCATCCACGGACTTCGGAAACGGACCTACGAGGTCAATGCCTACTTGATCAAACGGTGCTGTCGGGGTCTTCACAGGGTGCAGCAAGCCAGACGGAGTTGCAGTTGGACGTTTGTGGCGTTGACATTGCTTGCAACTGGCAACGTATTGTTCAACCGTCGAGCGCATTCTGGGCCAGTAAAATCTTTCTTGAGCACGGTGGAGTGTTCTAACCGATCCCAAATGCCCAGAAGTTGGATTATCATGCATAACACGCAATACGTCCGTGCACAACGTCTTGGGAACTACGAGTAGGTATCGCTGGCCGACAGGCGAATAACTCTTTTTCCATAGGAGGCCATCATGCACACAAAAACGGCTTGTAGGTACGTTGGCTTGGGCAAAGAGAGGCTGCAGACTGGTATCATTTTGCTGTTCCGTTTTGAAAACATTCGTGTCGGGGAACGCTGGCTCGAGGGTCGATATATAATTGTCGAAATCGTCGCTTTCAGGTCCAGTCGTGGCCATTGGCATCCTAGAAAGACAATCTGCGTCTGCATGACGCCTCCCGCTTTTGTAAACCACGGCAAAGTCATATTCCTGTAACCGGAGGGCCCAGCGTGCGAGGCGACCACATGGGTCTCGAAGGTTCCGCAACCAACAGAGTGAATGATGGTCAGTTACGATAGTAAACGAACGTCCGTACAAATATGAACGGAAACGCTGCACAGCGAAAACTACAGCTAGGCATTCCTGTTCGGTGACTGTGTAGTTTCGCTCCGGCTTGCTCAGGGTACGACTTGCGTACGCGATAACATGCTCTCGTTCATTGTGCCGTTGGACAAGGACTGCACCAAGACCGATTCCACTAGCGTCCGTGTGCACTTCTGTCATTGCAGTAGGATCGAAGTGACGTAAGATGGGTTTCGATATTAAAAGAAACTTCAGTTGACGGAATGACGCGTCGCAGTCTGGTGTCCAGTTAAAAGTAGAGTTTTTGTGGAGAAGGCACGTCAATGGGTAAGCAACGTCAGCAAAGCGATGTATAAAGCGTCTAAAATACGAGCACAACCCTAGAAAACTGCGCAACTCCTTCACTGTCTGCGGGGGTTTAAAAGACTCAACAGCGGCAGTTTTCTGGGGATCCGGCATTACACCATCACCATTGACAAGGTGTCCTAGCACCAGCGCTTGGCGCTCTCCAAAGCGGCACTTTTTGGAGTTCAGAATTAGGGCGGCGTTGTGCAGGCAATTCAAGACACGTACTAGACGGTCATTGTGTTCTTGGAAGGATTTCCCAAATATCACGACATCGTCCAGATAGCAAAGACAAATGTCCCATTTTAAGCCGTGCAAAACTGTGTCCATAAAGCGTTCGAATGTAGCTGGCGCATTACACAGCCCGAATGGCATAACATTAAACTCATAAAGGCCATCTGGCGTTACGAAGGCTGTTTTTTTCTTATCTGCAGGGTCCATTGGAATTTGCCAGTAGCCAGATCTGAGATCAAGACAAGAAAAATAGGACGCACCAGAGAGGCAGTCGAGGGCATCGTCTATGCGAGGAAGAGGATAGACGTCCTTTTTCGTAACAGAATTTAAACGCCGATAATCGACGCAGAATCGCCACGAACCGTCTTTCTTGCGTACAAGAATAACAGGGGCAGCCCAGGGGCTAGATGACTCCTGTATCACCTTTTTCTGTAGCATGTCCTCCACTTGCTCATGAATGACTTTGCGCTCAGATGGGGACACGCGATATGGCTTTTGACGAATGGGACGAGCCGAACCAGTGTCGATGCTATGATGGGTCCGATGTGCAGGGCGAGAGGTTGGTCCATCTGTTTCAGAAAAGTCAAACATAGGCGAAAAAGGTAGAAGAATATCCACAAGAGTACGGCGTTGAGGTGAGCTGAGATCGGCGCTGATCATGCGGGAGATTGAAGTTTCATCAGCAGGCAAAGGTACGATGGCACTCGTAGCATCTGTGACCAAAGCAACGACGTGGGGCGCATCGGGTCCACAAGAGGCAAGCTTCAATCCCGTTGGTAAAACTGCGGGCTCGGACGATGGGTTGATGGTCCATAACGAGGCACTACCATGATGCACGGATATCATACAGTGAGGGATAATTACATTTTTCTTCAGGCATGCTGAGTGAACTGGGTGCACCATGGCCTGGAATGAAACCTTCTCAAGAAGTGGAACGGACACGGGGACGAACATGGCAGACAAGGGTGGAACTACTGTGTCTTCGGTAATACTAAAAACTGTTTCTTCATCACGGCCACTTTCAAAAAGTGTCGGCAGATGCGAGCCATCAAAATGAACCTCTTGACTTCGGCAGTCCACGGTAGCGCCACAAAACTTCAAGAAGTCCATTCCTAAAATGATGTCATGCGTAGAGTGGGGTAAGACTACGAATTCGGCTTGAAAAATTGCACCACCCACAGACACTTGCGCACTACACACACCCAGTGGCCGCAACGCCTCTCCACTCACACCACAAAACGTTGAAGCACGGTCATATTCAAACATCACTTTGCGTCCCAACAAGCGCCTAAACTGATTACTCATCACAGACACAGTCGCACCCGTATCCACCAAAGCTAATGTATACACACCATCAATAAACACACGAATTTTGTTTTTGAGCATTATAGTTGGAGGGATGTTGGCACACAGCACATTTCCAGCGGCCTCACCCCCATTGGTCGCGCTGGTTAGTTTTCCTGCTGATGATGCTGAGGCGACATGGGGCGCCGTCGTGGTGATGGAGAACGATGCGCACGGAAGGCGGGTGGTGGAGTAACACTTCTATCAGATGCAGGGGAGTGGTCGCGGATATTCTGGTTATGGATGTTGCGGTAATACCCACGCTGAGTATTTGATTGTTGAAAAACGGGATTGTATTGCCGATTGTTGGGTACTGTTGGAAGCGCCGGACGGTTATAGCGAGGTGGGAACCTACTGCGGCAGTATCTGGCGATGTGACCTTCGACGCCGCAGCGGTAGCATATCGGCGGAGAAGGTAGAAAATGCTGTTGCGAATAAGAGCAGGGAACAGCTGGGTGCGTCGTAGGTCTGTCTGAATGCTCATACTGCTCAGGAATCCTGGTAGATCGAATGGAAGATCTATGGGCACTTGAGGCGACGTCATACCTTGGGGCGTCAGGCACCGACGCATTCCGGTTGGCGAAATGCATGGGAGGATAGTCAATGGAAGCTGCAACTTCAGGAGCTTGTGGGAAAGGCTGAACGGTAATCGCTTGTGGTGGTGAAGCCGGCCGTCTAGATACCCTCTGGACAGAGACCTCAGCAGATTCGTGCAGGGGAAGTGGGTTGAGCCGCAGGAGTTCTTCCCGCACGATTTGCCGGATCGTCGACGGAAGATCTAGTTGGGCGTGGTCATCAAGGCTGGCCACGGTAGGCACGTTGGCCAGCCGCCCAAATTTTGGCACAATACGACGCGTTCTCAGAGCTTGAAAAGCGCGGATGTGTTTAATGACATCGGAGACGGTTTCAAGGCTGTCTTTGGCGATTAAAAAGTTGTATACGTCAGCCGCGATACCCTTCAAAATGTGGCCGACTCTATCTTCTTCGGGCATGTTGGAATTTACACATCTGCACAATCGGAGGATCTCTTCTGTATAAGTGGTACAAGTTTCATCCGGCAACTGAGCTCTTTGGGCAAGGGTCTGCTCAGCCCGTTTTTTGCTCGGTACAGAGTCACCAAAACGCTGTTTGATCTCGGTGGCAAACCGTTCCCAAGTTGTCAAATTGTCCTCGTTATTCTCGAACCATGTCATCGCCGTGTGAGTTAGAAAGAAGACGACATTTGTGAGCATGGTGATAGGGTCCCACCGGTTGTACCGACTAACTCGTTCATAATGAAGTAGCCACTTCTCAACGTCCTCACCTTCCTCTCCTGCAAAAGGTCGTGGTTCCCGGTAAGGCTGGCAGGGAATAGAGCTGGAGGGGGCAGGCCTGTCACCAGCCTGGCTTGCAGCGTCGCGGCCGGCGCGGTTAGAATCGCTGTGGTCCATGATGTTTGGAAGCGGTGGCAGTCCAGCAAGGCGGCGACTACGTCGAAACTCCAGTGGTTCTTGCTGCGCCGTACTTGGGGATCGAACGGAGCACCTTCCACCAAGTTGTTACGATGAAATAGCAAAGGGGTGTTTATTTACAGTGATATGGCAGTGGGATAAGGTGAAGCCTACTAGCCCCAGGCACCAACGCTTCTTCTTCTTCTTCTGCCTCACCATCACCATCCCTCATCGTCGTCATTAGCGTGACAATATCAACGTGCGCTCGGACGTAAACTATATAGCGAAGTGCGCCTCGCGAAGTTGCAATCAGTCGCCGCCGACCTAGAGGTGTCAGGTTTTACAATAGTCACCGATCAATATTCCTTATCATTGGACCCCTTCGATGCACTGCTACCTGGACTGCCATTCGTAATTTCTTTCTTTGCATTGCTCTTCCGGGTTCCTTTCACGTCAATTACGTATCCACAAGAGATAAATGTGAAAGTCGGCCTCTCATCGCGTCTCACTTCTTGTAATGACTAACTTTTTTTTTACTACGGCTAATCACCATCGAGTGCTCCATCTTAGAACTCTTTTTCGAGCAGTTTCTTGCGTGGGTAATGTATAAGAACCTTATTATCGTCACCCGATGAATATCTGCTTTCTTCATGAACTCACGTCGCGAAGGGTCGAGGGTTGGGATAAATGGTTCATGATCATATAATAAAGCTAGCTAAAATACTCGGCACCTTGTAGAAGAACCCATGGTAAATCTAGACTTTGAAATTAATCTAAAACTTTACACAGCGTTTTCATGCGTTCAAATGTTCTTCTTCACTATTGTCTAGCAAGACTCCGTTGTACGCGCCGGCACTATTTTTTCTTTGCAACTTCGGCTTTCACTCCCGCACCTTCTTCAAAAGGATGGCTCTAGTATAGGCTGGAAGGAAACGTTGTAAGACCAAATAGTTTATGAACTTTTGCAAGTTCTTTCTTGCATAACTTCTCTGCCGACGATGCATTGAAAGAGCGAGTGCTCGATGCTTATTAAGCGCTTTAGGGGTTTTTCCTTAAAGACTTCTTTATAACCCAAAACCGAAACTCCTTCGTGAAGCCGGTTCGCTTAGAAAACCCTTCGGGCGACTCTTTCGCTGAATGTGCATGGAAGGGATTACGATGCGTGAGTACTGCCTATTTGTTGAGCACTTCGTAGTTCATGGATTGTATTTGGCGAATCGTCAGAAAAAAAGAAAAGAATCTGAGGTGTTTTAGTCTACTTCCGTCCACGAAGGGCAAGGTAAAAAAACAAAACAATCTTCGTATAGTTAGAAAGTAAACATAAAATTACAGCTGATTCCGGTCGAACAATTATTTGCCCTTTTTTGAGCCTTCCTAACCAATTTCTCGCATCACTGAGCCTATAATATGGAACCATGCACGACCTTCTTAAATTCAAGAGCACCGCTTCGCCACCAAAAAGAATATTTGTACTTTGCTGAGATATGTCTCGGCTGCTGCGGCGGAAATTACTTGAGGCTTCTGAGTCAAAACATAATATGCCTCAAAAAGAGAACAGTAAAGAAGCACTACGATCATAACGGTGAAATAACTTGCGATCATGATTATGCAGCTATTTTTTTTTTTCTGGGAAACGTTCAAAAGGAAGTGATAACGTAATCTCTGTGAATTACTCAATCGCCCGGGAGAAACGATGTTGACATAGAAGGGAGTAAATGTTTTGTAATACTTGATAGACAACTGCAGACATCTAATTAGTGTCAAGGATTTTTTTTTTTTCTTCTAGCAGGGAATCACCAACCGTTACAGGCGAAGTTTTCGCAAAAAAGAAAAAAGAAAGGGACGGACCAGAACTTCCTGTAGGCGTAGTTCCGGTGCTACCTGGACGTTTGGCGTCGTTTTGTGAACAGTTATTTTGAACGCAGAATGTGTGCAAACCACGTGGTACAAACGCTGACTCTTGCACCGCATGCCGGACGTCGGAGGCAGTCCGGCCCGTTGTTCCAAGACTGCTTGAGCGAGGCATCCAGATTCCCCCCGATCTCCAGTCGCCCGTGACGCTTCCTGCATGGGTCCCGTTTCCTGAGTTCGCCTTCAGTTGCCTACGCTAGCCATTCCCTCTCCGCTACGACGTTGTAACTGTGTGCCGACATCTATTCGCGCATAACGAAACCCGATAAAAGAGAATCAAACAAGACAGCTGCCTCGGAGAGAGAAAGTGTGAGACAGAGAATAAACCAAGGGCAAACGCTTGTCTTAGGCCCGTCACATGCCGCGGCTGCACAAGGCGTGCCCAAACAAGGAAGACGCGCAGCGGGGCTCTATTTCGTGTCCAAGCTTCTTTCGCATCTACATCTCCGCCCACGAAGCAAGCGTTGGAGACAGCTTAGGAGAATGGAGGAGTGCCCTTGGCGATGTGGAGCGTAGATCTTGCTCCGGTGGTCGATTCCTCCAGCTCGCAAGGATAGACGCATCAATGCCAAGACGGGCAAGAGACGCAACCATCTAATCGGGAGACTTGCCGTGCGCTACTCTTGTTCTCTTCGTCATAATTTAGAAAACGTGGCGTCTTTTAGTCTTTCCCCGCTTCTATGAAAGTGGCAGGAATGAGTTGTGGCCTCTAGCTTTCGTAGAACACGAACAAGGTGTACAGCGTGAGTAGTCGCTGCTTGGCTACTACAAGTACCATCGCTTACCTTTACAATTTATTCTGCTTCCTGAACTAGATATTATGCATTAAGAGCATATATGCCTGAGAATGCAACACTTTTTTTTTTATTTCATTTCATTTATTTCAGGGAACAGAAAAAGGTTGCCCGGGCTGACATAGCAAAAGGCGTACACTGCCTGACGAGGCCACGCCACCCGGATGACAGGCGGCACAACAAGCTAGAAAAATCAATAAAAAGCGTTCCCATGATGTGACACAAATTCTCTTTTTGCATAAATAATAAAAGAACAAATTTACAAGCATTGGGATTATGCTAAAATATAGAAATAGTTTAACCACATTTCGAGTATAACAAAGAACAAACGTGCCCAGACAGAAATTGAAGTATATTAGATTTCATCTTTCAAGGCTCATCTATTACCATTGCGCAAACGGCATTTCATATTCATATTTCATATTTTGCGATTAGAGGGAGCGCTGTGTGCAACATCCATGATATGGGGTGCTGATTAATCAGGAATTCGCCATCCAAACCTCTGAAGGCCATAATTTGAGCGTGCACAGTTTGAAACCCGCTATGCGACATCAGGAATGATAAAGGCAACATTGTTCTTGTGCTTGAATCGTTGCGGAGAAAAGCAGTAACTATTATGCAAAGTAACCTCACATAAATAAGTATTTCTGCCAATATATTTACGTGCTGTCATAGACGGAATCCTTTCTCTCTCTCTCTCTCTCTCTCTCTCTCTCTCTCTATATATATATATATATATATATATATATATATATATATATATATATATATATATATATATATATATATATATATATATATATATATATATATATATATATATATATATAATTTTTCTATATATAATTTTAGTTGGAAGATATAGATGACACACACACATATATATAGTGAAATAGAAAAACTACATAGGATCATAATGATTGTTATTTTTATACAATCGATGTAGGAACTTCTTTGTGCCTGTAGATTATCGCATCATAAACAAAAGCGTCGATAGCTCAGCCACTACTAATCGTCTGTAAGCGGCGGGAAAAGCGCTGTGTTGGGCCCGCAGTCATGAAGGTTTTCCGTGGCTTGCTGTTATGAACCTGCTGTTGCCAGCATTGAAACAAAAACGCCTTCTTTCTTGACGAATGAATTTGATGTACGTGATCAAATCTTTCTATCGACTTAGTTTAGTGAGCACACCCGATGGAGGCGGAAAGCAAGGCGCCCGTGTGCTGTGCGATGTCAGTGCACGTTAAAGAACCCCAGGTGGTCCAAATTTTCGGAGTCCTCCACTACGGCGTCTCTCATAGCCTGAGTCGCTTTGGGACGATAAACCCCACAAATCAAGCCAAACCAAACTGCTTAACACCGACAATCCTCGTAGTGAAATAGGCTTCACCTCGATAAAGCTTTTTCGACAGTTCGTATAAATATAAGCCAGCTTTTATGCGACCACATTTCAAAGCACCGGGATACTTTATTAACCAAGCAATTTTTTGTTGTTTATTGGCGCCTTCCATGACTATTACAAGCGACGCACGTTGTATCCTACGTGTGCGTATTAGTTCGCGCGTTCGTGTGTGTTCATGTGCTTGCAAGCACATCACGTGCGGCGTGAAATCCTCGTCTTTTCTTGTTCCGCAAGCACATTTTATCAGTTAGACTGCGCGAAGGTAGATATGTCACAGGGTGACCCATTTGAGCCAAAACATGCCGTTCCGCCGTCGGATGTTCTTTTTGTTGGCTGCCGCATTCCACTCAATGGCGGCTAGAAAGCCTTACATGTCCTTTATCTCCCATCGAGACCTTTGAGAAGCCGGCGCTTTTACGGCAGAAACGTCGTAATGTAAAGCAGCGTTTTTCTTTCCTCTCTTGAAGATATACTCGCGTCCTCCGTCGTCTCCGAGGAGCCTGCGCAGCGGACGAAAACTCTATCCTTCGGGCGGATTACTGCATTCTGATCTGAAAGGTTGCGACCCGTCGTCCGGTGTGTGTAACCATATATTCGGAGCATCGAAAGAGGGCACGTGCAGGCTGTATAGATTTGCGAGCTCGGTAGTGCATGGCGACGCTCGCGGAACCATTGGCAACGTTGGGTAACATGGAAATGTTGGCGCCGAAGCACTGCAGGGTACCAGATGCGGCGGATCCTGTTCCATGCTTCCGTTCCTTTTAGCGCAGAAAACGCGCTACGTGCTAAGATTTGTAATCCGATGAAACTTGAGAGACACTCGGTCTTACAATTTGACACCAGGATGTTGCCGGAACGTTTTTACGTTCATGCAGCGGCACGAACATGAAGGCGGGAGAAGGACCGGCACGAGGGATTATAACGAGTATTGCGTTGAGGTGGAAACTCATTATGCTCGAAGCGTGTGGAATTAGAGGTTAAAAAAAAAAAAAAGGCCGTTGAACAGTCGCTGATTTACTTTTCATTGATTCCTGAACCCTTTCATCGCTACCTGAAATCCTGCCGTATAAACTACGTGCTGCGAAGATTTTATAGAACAATAAAGGTAAATCTTTGACTCACTGAAGCTGGCTCTGTTTCCTCCAATCCACATCCCTTCAAATTCGTCACATCTCAATTGATCCACCCCTTTCATTACAAGGAAGATTATTGCAACCAATAATATAGCACCGCCAATAACCCATGGCGTTACTTAATCTGCACATCTGCAATATACTGTGTGAAATGCGAGGTCTAGTAATACGACTGGTTCATAGTGTCAGGCACGCTCTGGGAATATTCGGTTTGTTCACAGGGATTAACGTTCCAAAGCGATTCGGGCTATGAGGAACGCCGCAGCAGAGGATTCCGAAAATATCGACCACCTAGGGTTCCTTAACATGCACTAACACTGCTAAGTACACAAGGGGACCATGCTTTTCGCCTCAACTGAAAAGCGGTTGCCGCGGACAGTGCCGAACGAACGTTTTCAGGATCAACCGTCGAGCATTCTAAGCACATAGTCACTGCGGCCAAATCCAAGCATTAAACAGCAGAAAATTTTACAAAATTTATCTAATAACCTTCAGCTCGTATAGTTAGTCGTAAAGTTAGCATAAAGTTAGCAGAATACCTCCGAAAACATTTCAGCTTATATCCTTGAATGTTTCAGTAGACAGGCAGCACAACAAAGCACGAATCACGAACGAGACTGCAAGCACTCAATTTCTTCCTGCGCTTGCTGCAAGTCGACATGGTTTCTTGCCCCATTTCATTGCCGTAACCAAGCTATCCACTGTGGAGTCTGGACCAGTCAAGTCGAACGCCGAATCTCATCGTCTATGTGGTAACCCTCTTATCCTTTTACTAAGATAAAGCTTCCGCCGAGAAACAATCTCGCAAACACCCGTAAACGCTCGAGTTAAAGCCGAAATTTTACGAGATCAGTGGCATCGGCCTTTAAAAACAGAAAAAAAAAAAAAGAGAGAAACTTCATCGCAAGAAGTAGCTTCGATTTCTACTGTCCCGTTCGAGGGGTCTATAACCTCCACAACGTTCACTGCCAGCACCCGTTTATCGCTGGCAGACAAGAGAAAGCACTCCCTGCCCCTACGCACGACCGAGAACGCGTTTTCAGGAGCGTGCCCTTTTGCTGAAAAAAAAAAAAAAGAAAAAGAAAAGTTAAAAACGAAACGCTTAAGGAAGAAGCTTCAAAAAGCAGGCCGAACACTCTTGATACTCCGCCGCTGCCTCTGTGCCATGTTCTTTGCGGAGCCGCCCTGTTGCTGTCCGAGCACGAGTGAGTCGACCGACCGCTCTTGTGACCTGATGACACTGCCATCGGGTGAGCATCGCTGCCTCCACGGTAACTGCCATGGGCGAGAGACGTGTTCGGGTGCGTGGTACACCGCTGGAATCACAAGCGAGAACATTACGGGCCGCATAGGCCGCCAGGGCCCGCTCTGCGGTACACTGGATGGTTGCCTCTGAGAGAGCGAGATGTCCCAAGAGAGAGTATACAGTCTCCGGCAGGGGACAAACCGACGAAGGTTGGTGGCCGCAGCTGCTTTCTGTTTTTCGGTTTCGCTGCCAATGTACTCCTCCTGCGAGACGTCTTCCACGAAAGCGAGACGCGTGCGTTGAGCAACAGCCGATCTCCGCCCGATATCGGACTGGGTGCAACGTTTCACGACTCCGAAGACACCCGCTCGGCTGCTGGATTTGCTGCACGCTTCGATCGTCTCCGCCGCGGCCAGGCGCGTGCACTCGAAAGATCGTATACTTTCGACAGACACCCCCGCGGGCCTTCTTCTCACACCAGATGAAAAGATCTGGAGTGGCGATACTCGGCGAACACTGTATGCGATATCCATTCTGTAGAAAGGCCGTGGAGGCAGGGCTGTGATGGCCTCTGTTTATAAAGTGGAATGCGGAGGATCACTTTTACTGGGAGACGCCTGAGTGCTGTTTGTGCCTGGATTTAGGAAAACACTTCTACTTTTCTGTTTGATGGTAGAAGGTTAATACCTACTCTTGATATTCTTTTTTGTTTCTGGGGAAATAGTGAGCGATGCTTCGGTTAATTCGTGGCGAAGAAATGCCGATATATCGCTTCTTGCGAAAAGCTATACTTGGTAACACTTAATATCGTTCATATGCTTGGGTACAAATAGGCGTAGCAGACATTTCCAATAAGCTAAGCCTTTCGCCTTATGGATTGCAGTAAGTGAAAGTTTTGATATGTGGACGTCGAGGGCATCCCCTACTCGTTTTGTTTTTAAAAAAGAAGTGAAAGAAGAATAATAAGCGTAAGGTGAAGAAACGAAAGCAGATACAATGCCTTCTCTCTTCCTTTCGGTTTTCCGCTAGCCAAAGTTCCGACAAAAGGACTTGTCTTCATTCGAGTTGTCAAGTATATTCTTTACGCTCTGTCTATCGTGACTCTCCTCTCATTTGTGGCAGTGACTCGAACAGATCCCAGTATAACAACCCTTATTCAACTTCATTACTGCCGTTATGCAAGGAAGCAAAAATCTTGCAATGCTTACTGTATTGCTGTGTACAATTATACAATATGAAAGCTCGTTGCACAGAGCGCACAGAGCGCACAGAGCGCACAGAGCGCTAACGCACAGCGCCTCCTGGTGTTTACGAGGCCTCCCACCGCTACTGATATTCGCAATTGGACGTCACTACTATATCATATTCACAGGACGGAGCATACCTGTACACTTGTCGCAGAAGCTTGTCCTTGCCTCCCTCTTATAATTCTGTAGCACCCACGCTCATTGGCATACAGAGCGCGTTAGCTAGAGCACGCCGCCAACATTCAGCTGTACGCTAATCTGCTTTCTCACCTGCTGACTCGATTCCAGTGGTACAGGCACGTAAGATATGTCCCAAGTATAACATACCGCTCATATTCGGTGCAAATGGTGTCAACCGTCTCTTTGAAATATATGACGTACACAATTGGATAGGTGCCACAATCACATTTGTAAAACCAAGGCAGGTGTTTCTTAAGATAAGTCTTATGTATGCATGTTATCTTGCGCCATGTGTAACTTTCGAAAACATATAATGCAACCTCCCCGAATACTGCATGCTACTACCTTAGAGAAATTGAGCGCATTCTGTTTGAAAGTGCCACGTGTGATGGGTTTACGCTGATACAAGCAGGATGTTTCCCATAAATATCTTTTATTTTAAACGCTACCATCCTCACCGATAACAACAGTCTTTTCTACGAACTTGCTGCTTTTTGCCAAATCTAACACGGTTTGTGCAGGCGCAACACAGGGGGAAATGAACGCCTTCCGATAGCATGTACCAGAAGACAACCATATGCTATTTGGCGCCAGTATGTTTTCTGTCTGTCCTTTGAAGGGGTAGTTCACTCGAAACTGCAGGGGATGATCCCCATGCGGGTTCGAGCGACGCTGAGTGACGACTTCCTACCACGTACGGTCGTCCGTGGGCACTGCATGAACATCCGCTTACAGGAACTTGCTATATTTTCTAGTGAAAGCCAGACATTGAAGACGCAAGCTTCGCGGAAGCGGAGCTTGCATCTCTAAGTGGTAACAGCGTACGCTTGCGAAGTTATTCCCGAAACAACAAATTTCTCTTTCCTGTAACTTTCGTATCTTAGGCCGGAAAGAAGGTTTACTGCGTTTCGAGGGGAACTCTGTGACCATTATTAAGGTTGAACGGTTCGACTCGCCCTGAGCCTGCGTTCGCGAAACTTTGTACATATGCGCGTTACATGACTGATCGAAATCTGTCTACAGCGGCGAAACTGGAAAAAAAAAAAAGAGAAAAGAACAAAAAAAAACTTTAGGCCTCACGCTGACCCAGTGCATCCACAACCAGGAAACGTTCCACTCCACAGCGGTGGTGATGGCATTAGTATTACTTTCGGTGATATCAGGGCAACGTAATGTCACCCATCTTCTCCAGGCCAGAAACTTTTAATGCTGTCCACAAGATTATAAAGCTCACTTTAGTTACTGCTTGCAATCAACTCCGAATCAAATTATCAACGCTTGCTTTAAATATATCCATAGATCTGGTACTGCCACCTATACTGAGTGGCGCACATCGGCGTGTACCTTCCATGGAGGGCTTTCTTTGGATAAACCAGCGTCATCGTCCCGGCCTCGTACGCAGTGAGAGAAAAGCGGTTTTAACGTGATTATCATTATGAATATCCGGGTGGGTGATGGCTAAAAGAGCGAAGAGTGGACCTTCTCGAGAATGGGGCTCCCTGGGTCACGTGGGCCGTGCGAACCAGGCATCATTTAATGGGCCAAGGACGTGGGATCGCTCAGAACAATCACAGTCATTTAGTTACCAGTGAAAACACTTGCAAGAAAATTTGTAGTGTAATTATAACCTTCCATTCTATGCACGTTGTAAAAACCGCGTCACTCGTATAAACGAGGGCAACTACAGAGCAGGCATTTACAGGGGCACTGATCCTCGGCTCTTGATCTGAGCCTAGATGCCTTTTTCTCGTGTGTCATTTGACTAACGTATGCCTGTAATTAATGTGCACAAATTAACTCTGATTTTTTTTTTTTTTTAGTTTCCGTAGCGAGGTATTATTATGCTTTTCTCAAAAAAAAAAAAAAAAAAAAAACACTCAACATTGTAAGGATCTATTAGAAAGAGGAGATAAAATCTCCACTAGTATTAGGTGAGAGTTTGTATTCGCATGGATTCCATTTATGTCTCCTTGTCATTACCATGAAATAAGCCCTAATTAAATGCAAAGTCATAATGTGCCTTAGATTACTCGGATTACGTCGCACAGGAATGCTGTTGCATATAACGCCTTTTTAGGAGCTGCGCATGACTTCAGAGCAGACTTATAACCAGAGGTGTGCAGCATAGTACACAAGACGGAAACAATTACTTCATTGTCCACATTAATGGAACCCTACGGCTGCGGCTTTCTGACTCGCTTTTGCAAAACAATTCGGCCAGGGCCACATATATTGTTACGGGGAGGCAAACTAAATGACAGGACGAAGGGATGACTGAATGAGATATGGTTTAAGAGCCAGCAGGAGGAAGATGAGAAGGAAAGGCATGGAGGTTAACCGGTAAAAGAAAGATGTGGCTGTACTGACTTCACCCATCCCTCTCTTACCCACAACTTGTATATCCACACACCCATTTCCCCCAGTGCCGGGTAGTAAGAGCCAGCAGGACCAGTGCAAAATCGTTCCGCTGTAGTGCTAAGAATGTATTCGCTGGTATATATTGGCCAATAATATGTTGGCCGGTATATATTGGCCAAGAATATATTTGCCGGTAGCATTATAGTTCCGCCAAGCGGCATTGGCCGCTTCGCTGTTTCTTGATTCTTAGCGTTATAATCACCCCTTTTACAGACAAGAGCGACCAGCTAATTCCCACTGTTGCGATGATCATGGAAATAATTTCATGGACAACAGGATGAAGCACCTGCATAAAGGAAATGGTGCAATGAGACAGGACGGAAGAGAGCAGCAGGCAGAGTACGCACCTATACTTCTCCACTATTTTTTTTTTCCTTGCCGCAGTTATATTTCTGGAGATGCTGTCCTATTCCTGGCGCTTCGTCGAGTTAGCCTGCGTCAAATGGAGATGACAAGGCAGAGTAGAATTAAAATAACAATTCAAGCTACAATGCTATTCTTTCAACTAGTGCACGTCAATGTACTTTAGAAAAGTAACAGTACTACTTTCTCATGAAGAAACCTAATCCGTCCATGAGTTTCCAGCGGAACATGGAACCTTGATACTTCGCCGAGCTATAGCGTCTATTAACGTTTGCGAGAGCATCATAGTTCAGCATCGAGAAAGTAGTATACTTGGAATGGCAAAATTTTTAGTTGGGGGCTTTGCGTAAACGTGAAGCAGAGTGTATTGAGTGCTGCATAATTGTCGTGCAGGACGTCGCCAGATCTTGAGCAAGCCCCCATTTCCCCTCTCCCACCTGTCAGTGAATAGGTGTATCCGGTGCAACACCTATCTTCCTATATTTGTCCAAATAAATGTGCAAGGATTTAAAAAAAAAATATTTCTTGTTCAGGATGATGTGATATTTTAAACTGTTACTTTAGACGCATTTGAAATTGAAAGCAACTCTACAGACCTATCCTTGTTAGTATCAGCCTGCAACAGAGTTATTGTAAAACGTGGTGTGTATCCTTATGCTAATTTACAACATGCTAATTTACAACTTGGCTGCACCTAGTGGAGCCTTTCAACCAGGGAGTTCTGATCCAGTAGACGCCCATCCTCCTGATATATCAGTCTGATTCCTCAGTAAATTTTGTAATACGACCTCCCGTATATTGTATCGCCCCCCGGAGAAACTGTGCCGTGATAATGAAGATGGGGCCAAAGCAAATGAGGCAAGAAGCTTTGTTGCCGTCTTCCTGTCGCTAGCAATGCTCCCGAAAGAGCAATTAGGGTCGAGGTAAATAAGGCAAACACTTCTGGACTGCCTTCAATTGACCACAGCATTCAACGAGCTCCACTATATCGAGGCGCTCTTAATTTCTTTCCCTTCTCATGGCCTTATCCTTTACTTTCTCCATTGCCAGCCCACCACGTCGTGCTGAGCCGTTAGCGTCGGAAGCGAAGTAGACGGCTGCTGCTCGGCGAAGAAGCAGTAGCTAAGACTTACGCTACGAATGAATACACGGTCACGGTTCGAGTCGGAAGGTGGTGATTAATTCGCGGCTGGCAGCGAACGGCGGCAGTTAACAGCCCTGTGGTGTCCTTGGGACACCACAGCGGAGTAGTGGCGCCCGTTCCTTCTACATCTGCAGGGTCGGCCGACCTCGCTAGTCTCTTGACCGCCTCCGCCCTCCTTACATGCGCACCACTGGCTTGGTAGCCGGCTACGAGGTGACTAAGCCTGTAAGGCACGCTCGTGACTTCTCGGGCGCTCTGTGCGCGGTCTGTGGAGCTGGTTCTTCGCGCGCGCGACTGCAGACATGTGGAAAGAGAGGGGAAAAATTGGTATTTCTCGCGGTTCGCGTGTCTTTCTAGAGGCCAACGGCCCAACGTCGTTAGCCGTGTTTTATTTCGTTTCCTGAGACCGCGCTCGCGGATTTATTCGCGAGAAAACGAACGCGCGAAAGCTTGTTAGATGCTCGCTGTAGGCTTTAGTGCATTCATTCCGCGCATACTAAGTGCGGAGGAGTTCCAAGCGCGTCTTTGATTCTTTTTTTTTTATTCTTCAGTTGTTTTCCTTTTCTTCTGCGTTTGGGCTCGCTCGTTTCCTGAGTATAAATTGTGCTTTACCTGCATTAGCAGCCTCAAGGTTACTTTTTATTAGGCGTGCCCCATTGGTGACATTCTCAACGAGCATGCACGAAACAAATTGCCTAGAAAGTTTGTGTTGTTAACCTTCTCTCTAAAAATAATGCCTTGGCCTCGAAGACTCCTTTAAAATATTAGTCCAGAATAGTTGCTTTCTTCTGTTTCTCAAACACCTCAGTTTCGTAAAGCGCCTTTATGGCATGTTTATTCAGCCGCAAAACCGTATCAGCCATGCTTGTGACAGGTTAGAGTAATGACTATTCATGCACAGTGCATATCGGTGCATAGAAAGACAGTTTAATACCCTTTCCTTGCCTGTTACATTGCTTTCAATTCTTGACTGTGCCCTTTAAATTTTCCTTTAATTTCTTGTGCAAGAAACTTAATGCAGTCAGTTCGTACTGAAATATCACGATCTCCTGTGCTATATGCAAATGCCTGGGGACAGAGAACCTTGCAGCTAGCCCTCAGCTTTGTGCGAATCAATTTATCACGCCAGCAAACAGTAATCACCAACGCCATCATGGTCTATGAGCCCGCATATCTCCCGCGCCGATGGTTATCGAACCAACATATCGCAGAAAAAGTATCGTCGCTTCTGAATCGCAGCTAGGCAATTAACTTTCATGTCGTGGCGGCAATTTGCGCAGGTAAATCGTGTCAATCTCTACAAGTCAAATTTGAAAAGCGTCCCACATCGAAACTTGTCTGGCATCATACGTGACATTGCGCTCGAATGAAGGACGCCTTTTGGTCAAACGACGAAGCATACGAGCCCAGCCTCTTCGATCTGTTAGGACCGGTAGCAAGGTCAGACCAAGAGGAACGTCTCGAATCGCACCTCTTCTGTATCGAAGGGCAGCGCCTGCGTAGCCAAGCGCGCTGACGTACGAGCAGTGGTCTATCTACTTGCTATCGCACCACGAAAAACAAACTTGTGATCTCACAGTGCACTATCAGCTGCTATCAATTCAAATAACTGTTTACATCGCACGAGTCTTCAAGCGCTGCGAAAGAAAGCGCAGAAACGGAGAAGTGTAGTAAATCGGAAGTTTTCAAGTGAAGTGAAAGGTGTTTTTTTTTTTTTTTTGAGCCTTTACCAATGCGCTGAAAGCGACACACCAGTGAATAAACTAGTTCCGACGCTTCTTATGCAACGTCACTCTCCCAAAGCATTATACTGCTGACATCTTCGCTAAGTAGCGGCAGGCTGTAGTCTGAGATCTCTCAATAAAAACCTCGCCCATGCCACAAATATGCACGAGTGAAGAAGACGTAAGTTATGAAAAAAAACACGATAGCGTAGTGCTGAAAGGTGATTTATGAAAATTTTGAAAACGAAGTGGTCTGAGGATGAGCCAAGAAGAAACAGAATAACTTCTACCACTGGCAGCAGCATCATTTAAGCATCTTCTTATAATATATTTCTTCCTGCTTTGTTCATTTTAGAGATGAAGATGAGTCTGTCCGAGGTATAAATTTATTATTTTCTTGTTACAGTTCACCGTTTACGTAAGAAGGGAATAGTGAGCTTAACATCGTCGACTTCCGCACGAAAACTGCCCCTTCTGAAAGTATATTGGCTGTTTTGACTGAACGATGGGAGCAGTTGTGTAAGTTGATGAAGTCCATGACTTTCTGGACATGTATAATAATGATGATTTGATCCGATTTATTTGTTTCTTTCCGAGAAAGAAATAGAAGCAAGGGCAAGATGCTTAATACCCGACGATGGCTTTTGCCCTTTTCTACTATTGACAGTTAAGACAGTTATGGGGTTGGTTAGCCGCACAGAGCAGTGCCTTTAATGTCGTTATCTTGTTGGTATTACAGTATGGAACGCTAAGGGGTGAACGTTGTTTTGTACTTCTGGCAGTCGGTAACTTCTCTGAAAAAAATCTGGTGAAAACAATCAGCAGCTCTCTGGCCCATGCAGGGTTGATGCTTTGTACTTGCTGTTTGTCGAAATTTTCTTATAGGTGTAGTGTTCACTCCATTCTCTACAAATACATATTTCCGTGTTCAGGATCTGTTTCGAATCCTATTTCCTACCCCAGTTCTCACACTGTAAAACTTCTTGCCTTACGGGGAGAGGAGTGGTTTAGGACACTAAGTTGCTAATGAAGTTGGTCGTATGGGTTATCCAAAACATTTCTTGTCATCACTATAGTCAGTTGGACATCGTTCTTCGTTGTGTCCGACTTTATGCTCTCTGTGTTAAGTTCAAACTGTCTTGCTAATGTGAAAGCATTAAAGCTAATAATAATAATACGATAAATGTTCACTGCTGACTTCAGAAACCGCTTTTCGATGGAGGCGAAAAGCAAGGCGCTCGTGTGCTGTGCGAAGTCAGTTCACGTTAATACCAACCAGACCGGGTACTCCAGTTCAGTATCCGGGCATCTTAATCACTAAGCCACTGCGACTTAATAAATAAATTAAATCGGATTACAGGTAAGACGCAGTATTGGTTACACTTATTCTGTGGACATCTGAACAGCGCTTTAAGGGAAGGGAGGAAAGTGGGAGTGAAAGTGGATGGAAAGATGTGCCATATTGGAGGGCCACAGAGTAATTTCGACCATCTGGGGATCTTTTACGTGCACTGACATCGCAGAGCACACGGACGACTCTCGGTTTTGCCTCGAAACAAATTCAGCCACCAGCCGTTGGGTTCGAACCCAGTTATACCGGGTTCGAACTGGGTATAGTCGAACGTCTTAACCGCTGCGCCACCCGAGCGCGGCATTTTTATTTCAGTTGGTTCTGGAGGAGAGGAAGGCACAGTATCGCACTCCTCACCTAACATCACACTTGTCAGAGGTGCATGTGTCGTCGGTCCAAATGTGCATCAAAAATTGGCCTCGAAATTGCGGTAAACGAAATGGCAAGGGCGCAACCTTGAACGCTGCCTAAATTAGGACTGCGTCAAAATATTTGTACAAAATCACATGTATAATTTCTCCGATACCTTTTTCTCAATTTAGGTTATGGCGACGACGATGGATTTTCGGCCGAACGAGCTGTGTACGCTTCACGTAATATTTAAGGCTGCGCGAGAATATATGATAGAAGCTGTTCAACTTGAATCGTTTAACCTGGAAAGATTTTCCCAGGGCGACCAGTAGGTGTAAAGCTAAGCCGATAATGCCAGGAAATCGTGGTGCTAAGCTGACTGCGAAACTGCTAAGAGCTCGAGGAATCTGCGTAATGGGCACGAATATGCCTGCATTGGCAGGAGTGGAAGAGTACTTACCAGTAGAACCAGCTGTCGTTCAATTGCATGGCTTCTCTTTTGGTTTAGAGATACTTATTCACGTCATCGTTCAGTGCGCGGTCAGTGGATATCAAGTAGGTTGAGCGATGTTCGAATATCTCAGTCGTAACATGTTTTTTTTTTTTTGTTGTTTTTTTGCGACCAGACAAGCCTACCTTCAACTCATGTCATACTGCTCTTATACGCTTGTTTAATGCGTATCATACTCTTCTCCTTGCGCCGAAAAGCCGTCGCCGTACCCCGGTTGAAGAGGGAGCTTTCAAAAGAGAGCCAAATTTCTTCCGGCTGAAATATTTGAGTGGCGCTGTCATGCAGAGATGAAGGCACCGGAAATAAAGACCGGATGCATGTTCGTAAGTTACATGGCTTATATGCGTTTTAGAGAATCATCATCAAACTGTGCGTCAAGGTCGAGTTGAAACAGATGCAGGGAAATTGATAGATGCCTTGTAAAGAGTGTTTGTATGATGTATGTGTGTATAGTGGTGGCTGATCGATTGGGAATTGTTGACAGGGAGACTGGTTCACTGATCGATTAGTGCGCAGTGACTGGCGATTAATCAAGCCAAGCAGCGTGGTGTAGAGAAATAATATCGCATGTGCGTGTCTCTGAATTTGAACATATGCGATGGCCTGTGACTGGTACTAGTACGGCAACGTTGTCTCACATTGTATCAGAGGCGTGTAATAGTGCGGGGACTTTGTTTGAGGAATGTGTCTTACCATGAAGGTTTTACTCGACGACCAGAGAGAAGTTGTAATATGGATGCCAAGAGGACGTAGAAGAACGCTCGATAGTAGGCAGCTAGACGGTTCAAAAAAAGGCGGGATGCCGAGGTAGGAACGTTAGAAACGGAAGCGAAGCGCCTAAGAAGCCAACTTAGAACATGTGCAAACTGTTGATGATCGTAAATGCAGGGCTGAAGTTGAGTTGGTCCTTGAAGACAAAGATGCCGAGTTGAAACGTCAACGTCGTTTAATAATAGGCAAAGAAGCGGGTGTGACGTGCCATTAGAGAAGGCATGAGCGCGCACACTATCAGTCTTGAGGCGAAGCTTAAGTGTCCTCCTATTTTTTATTTGACCGATGCTTAGAGGAAAATGAGCATAATACGCGGTCTAATATATATTTGGGCAATCCATCAAGATAAAGTTGAATTTCAAGCCAGTCACTACAATCAACGCCAACGTTAGCCTCATGTTTAGAGCCATACAACCTATTGAAATCTTTATTGTGAAAAAAAGAAAAAGAAAAAAAAAACAAGCCCTGGTCTGGGAAAGGGAGCCAGGATCTTCCTTGGCACGGGAAACATCGTTTTTACGAGTAATTGAAGGTGTCAAGAGGCGAGAAGAGCGGTCTCGAATTAATGAGAAGCGGATAAAGATATAGTTTTTTCAGAGAAAACGAGCTTCATGTCCGTGTCCGAGCTCTTTTGAGCGCTGTGCAACATTTTTTTTTTTTTTTTGAGCAGATAATACGTGAAAGTAGGGTCTCTGAAAGTAACCACCAGTGCATTAGAAACACTTTGATCCAAACAGAGAATTCTTCGTGACATCCTCGTGCATGCATGCGTATCACAGTTTTTGGCTGAATTTTTAAAGCTGATTTGCTGGTCCAGTTATAAGGAATCGCATCCTCCAGCCTCATTTCCTTATTTGCGATTAAGCCTTGCTCAAATATAATGGCTATTAATGAGTCATGCTTGGAAGCAAATATGTTGGAGAGTATCAATAATTTATTTCCAGGAAAGAGAAAACTTTGCCTGGACCAAAATACCAACATTGACGTCGCGAACAGTCAATGAAATCAAGGAAAACTCAGGGGAATGCTTATATCTTTATTTGTGACGTTGATAAAAGGGAAAGGAATAGTACAATAATTTTATGACTAAATATAATTATTGACAAAGAAGAAGGGGAAACGAATCATCTTCCGTCACTGAGATCCAAACCCATGTCCTCCGAAGGTCGAGTTCGGGAATTCACCTACTCAGCTATGGAGTTTTGTTTTCGTTCTTTTGGTACATTAGAGAGAAATGAAAGAATGTACTGGAAGGAGTCAAGAAAATGATGCTCTCAGCCGGATTTCGATCAATCATCTTCCAACTGCATACCAATAAGTTGGCAGTAAAAACACGGTTCGGAAAAGTAGGTGTTTTTCTGCAACGGGGTACAAATTGTCTGCTATGTAGAAAGCCAGGGAGTGTCGCACATGTATTTCTTAATTTCTGGGGTGGTATATATTTTTCTGTTTATTTCTGTCACGCAGCTAAAAAAAGAAAAACCCCTCCCGCTTACGCAGAGAGACTTTCGGTTTCTCGATGTTAACTGCTAGCATTTCATATATAATCTTTTTTTTTTCTTGGCGTGCATCCGAAGCGGCAGAGTGGCATGATGTTCAGGAATTGCGATATCCAGGCTCCCACATGGTGTAGACTTATTTTGTTGAAAATGTGTGCAAAATGCGTGACGTATTCGATAACCACAGTGGCTACGACGAACTCGGGAAATAGACCGATGTCCTTGTAAAGAAGAGAGTCCATATATTTTGATGTTATGAAAACCGACTTTATTGGGGTGCCTGCTTATTACCTGCCGGAAGAGATAATAAAAAAAAACTGAAAAATGACGGTGAATATCAAAATGATAACACATTAATTTCCCATTGATCATTTAAAACACTCACAAAGACAAATTTTTGCTAAGCTTTCCTTGGTGTATTTGACTGTTGACCTACTTTATATGTATAATGAGCCCCCTAGTTCTCCTACCCTTGTCTGCTCAATAATTTAACGAGGGCCTCGGTTATGACAATCGATATTCCACATGTGTGCATGGCAGGATTCTCGCTCGCACAGCTCCTGCCTTCACCATTCTATCACGTTTCACGTAGCTCTAGCGGTAGCGCACGATACGTGCTACGGACGAATGGAGCAGTGATGAGCACTCTCAAGGCTAAGTTGCACCGATGTGGGTTGCTCGCAACGGAAATACCCCGAAAGTAGAAGCTTGGATAGCCGTAGTCATAGGTAATTCGTAAGAGCATCTGGCGGCGTGTGTATCTTTTTTCTACTTTCTAATCAATTATCTAATCAATTATATTGCAGCCATAGAACGATTACACTAATATTTTTCCATTCACCGCTACAAAATGTAAAACAAAGAATACTGACATTCTCATATTCTTTAATTGTTCTCGTTGATCGCCAACCTCCGTCATTATTACGTCCTAATGATCCACTAATTTACCTACACTTGTTTAAGGAATGAAACAAGTTTATTTGATCAATCTGGAATGCATCTATTTGATTACTGCGGCTGCTGAAGATCCACATTCACCAGCACAATTCTAAACATGTTTTAAGCAAATGCGAGTCTGTCTGCCGGCTTAGTAGCCTAAAGAAAAAGTTCGCCCTGGAAAATCCTCCCACTCACCCAATACCATTATACATAAAGCACTGCAGGGCAGCACTTTATCTCGGATAGTTATCTGTTAGTTATGCGCAGCTCCTTTGCAGTGTAGTTCTTTTAACTCTGCACGTTCGCGGTTTACGCGCCGCCCGCTTATCATGTGACGCAAAAGTAATACACAAAACTTGAAGGCGAGCAAAAAGAAGGAAAGTGAAAATTTAAAGTCGCTCTACAACGTTCTCTTTTTTACCACCTGGCAGTGTGCATCTGCCCTGCAAGCGAATGTGCTTCAGCGAAAGAAACAAATTCGACATGTATCATTCTGTTGCGCAAGGTGCGTTAAAGCTTGAGCATGCAGTGCTCAAATGCTTGACGCAAGTCTCCGCAGTGTTGTTTTTAAGTGCCAATAAATATTCGCCTTCAGATTCCATGTACTATCCTTGCAAGGCCGTCATTTGAAAGAAAACACTTGCAAAAGCTTGAATAGCAAGAGGGAGACGGTTTATTGCACGTATCGCGTGAATCGCCCGCGGAATCTTCCTTCTCGTTTCGATCGGCTCTCGCGACGCGCGCATTGCATGCTGAGGTTTACCCTGCCTAATGCGCACATGTGCCTGCCGCCTCGGTTCCTTGTTCGTTACTGAGTCAATGGCAAGAAGCGTGGCATATGGCTCTAACGTTTTAAAAATTTCCCCTGAAAACTTCTGCTCCGCTACACTTCCTCAGTGCTTCGCGTTTTTTCAAAGCGCCTGGGAATCAAGTGTCGCGTAATTTGTTACTCCGAACGAATAATTCATTATTCGGGCACAAGTTATTTTCTTAAAGAACTCTGGTGGGACGCGATAGCAAGCGGATATTGCGACGGCACCGCGCGCAAGAGGCGTTAAGGTGGCATCGTTGCTGCTGAGAAGCACCACCGTCGGGTGGTGCCTTATAAGGTTATTGCCGGACTGTACCATGTACCTTGATAAAAATGCAAAGAGAAATATTGGTTTGATTTTGCTTGGTTTGTGAGGTTTAACGTCCCAAAGCGACTCAGGCTATGGCAGACGCCGTAGTGGAGGACTCCGGAAATTTCGACCAGACGGGGTTCATTAACGTACACTGACATCGCACAGCACACGGGCGCCTTGCTTTTAGCCTCCACCGAAAAGCGGCCGCCGATGCCGGGATTCGACCCCGCATCCTCGGGCACAGTAGTCGAGGAAAGAAAGAAAAATCCACCTGGACCAGAATAGCAGCATTAGGAAGCCAACACCCAACCAAACAAAGGAAAGCTCCACAGAGTATATGATTTTCTCTATTTGTGGTGTTCGCCAATTGGAAAAAAATAGTTTAGTAACTTCATGTGTTAAAGATAACAAATTAGAAAATAGAAAAAAACTGCTCATGCGCCAAATGAGGTCGGTACTGATGACCTCCGATGTGTACGGTCCTCTATACCAACCGGACTATGGCGGTAGCATTCCAGCCTTCTTTGCTGGAGAGGTTTATGATACGTATGACCCGCAGAATTCAGTTTTCACGAGCGCCACTCTCGTCCGTTGCGGAAGTAAAGCATCGTAAATTGCCTCAAGTACAACATGATTATTAGTGTCAAAATAACACTTATAATTTCTTATTAATCGTTAAAAATTAAAATGTAAATCTAGGAATATTCCCCAGTGCTTGCCTTGCTTTGGCTGACTGTTGGCTTACTTTATATGCAAAACAAGTCCCTAATTTACTGCCTTTGTCTGCTTGAGAGCTCAGCCAGGCCCTCGATTCTGGCAGTCTTGATACCATAGGCATTATAAAAGGTTTCTCGCATTTCTTCTGTCCTTAACGTTTCATAAGGTTCCACAGAACACTGTCGCTGATACAGGCCGTTCTATGCCCGCTGATATGGATGACGGTTTTGTTAACGGACACTGTCAAGGTTAGATTTTTGAAAAAATTTTTTCCTCCTCTGCCACTACGTGGCCGACTACCATCCCATCACGCGTCAGAACAGCTCCGGTTGGGCAAGGAAGAAAATGCTTCCCTGAAGGGGGAAGCGGGAGCATCAACATTAGTGCCATCGAGATGTCTAGGCGGAACCCCGCAAAGCGATGAGTATAGTGTTGCCGGGAACGCGAGCGGTCGTGTCCGTAGGCTCTCGCCAGCTCCAGCGAATAACGCCGGGGATGGCATGGCTCTAAGTACTCGGGGCCCACGGGAAGGACAGTTGAACACGGCCGCCGGTCTACTGGTTTCGGACGACGTTTTGGACAGTGAAGCGACCGCCGGTAAGTGCCGCACGTTCTCTCCATTTCCCGCGGCAGACGCCATGGGGTGACTTTGTCCGAAGAGTGTGGCACGCACGGGGACATCTAGCTTGCCGCCGTTCGAAGAACGTGAAGACGTACGCCGCCGAAGTCGCATCCCTATTCCCAAGCCGGCGAGTCGGAAAGTCCTTGTGTAAGCATCTCCTTTCAAAGATTGCCTGGCTGGTGCGTTGTAGCCAGCCGGCCGATTCTGTATATTATTTGGAAGTGAATTAAATAGCATCCGAGTGCATGTATTCTTTGTCGTCCCTCATTGTTCTTTCTAGTACAAAACCCACCCGCAGTTCACGGGAAATACGCTGATACCACGGAATGAGTATTGGGATGGGAGGCCGCCCCCTTCGTAACGCTGCAAGAGGTGGAGAAATAAACCATTTTATTGTCGTTGCATGCAACATAAATGCCACCGAAAATTAAGAATTGGGCAGACGCCATCATAGCTCATTCTGTAGAGCACAACGAAGCAGACGGAGGGCGTGGGGGCTGATCGCCCTGGTTACGCGCGGATGTTTTTGAAGAGCGTTAGCGCTTCTCACGTTTGCCGATTTCGCGACCATTTGTCCGGGTCTGCCACGTGACCACCAAAGGCTTGAGTTAGAATTTCTCAAAGTCTGAAGCAGTGCTGCTCACCATGATGTTTTGCCTCCCTGGCCACCCAAGATGGCCGCCATCCTAAGGCCTACCCTTGGTTACGTACGTGATGCCACCCAAGATGGCGGCTACCCTAAGGTCCACTCTAGGCCACGTGATTCCACCAAAGATAGCGGCCACCGTAGGTCACGTGCCGCCACCTAAGATGGCGGCCACACTAAGGCCCACCTTAGGTCCCATGGTGCCACGCAAGACAAGATAGCGGCCTCCTTAAGCTCACCCTAGTCTTACTAGTCGAAATCGACCCTCGCTATGATGTGGCAGTCGCACCTTCGACCTTTGGGGGTCCAAAATGGTCCCAATTCGCGTTGTAAAGGGGGTTATACGCATCTTGGGAACCATTGATCGTAGACACATGCGGATGGTACCAAACGATTCGTCTTGGCAAAATCTGTACAAATAAAGTTATGAAGAAGGATAACTCCGATGGATTAAGGAGTAGCAAAATCCAGATTCTTCTGATGGCCCTATATGGCGCTTTACTCGAGGCCTAGATGTGCGGAAAGGGGGTAAATAGGGAACGTTTCAGTTGGGAGACTCCTCAGACGAGATGGGGAACTCAAGCTGGAATTTGCTCCGCGATGCTAGTACTCGGCTTCTGGCGGAGCAGAGAACTACAAAACCTACGTGCAACCGTTGCCGCTCAACGCACGACTGTCTGTGGAGTCTGCGCAGCCCACCCGAGCGGGAGCGTGCGCGGAGCAGGAGAAGGAGAATGAGGAAGAAGGGGAACAGTCGCGTACAGACACGCGCAAAGCCGGCACTCTTCGCCAGTGGGTTTTCATTTTTGCTTTTTTTTTTTCGGTTCCCCTGCTGACAAAGAGGCTGGTTGGAAACGTGTGTTTTATCTGTGATTTGGAAAGCGCGAAATTATGATTTACTGATAGACTGTCATCACTGCGCGCCCCTTCCGGTCCTGAAAAACGATCGCCGCGAACATTGTTTTCAAAGAGCACTTGTTGGCAGGCTCTCAGACATAAAAAAAAAGACATCATGAAGGCGGATTCGCTACCCGAAGGCGAGAGGCAAGCGATAGGTATTTTGAGGGACCCGAAGCGGGCATCTCTTGAGTTGGGAGAGTAATTTATAATGCCGAAGCCCCGATGTCTTTGTCCATGCTGTTCAGAGAATGAAGGGTCCAGCTTTCTCATGGAGAATCATTGATACGCATGTATACAGCGAGGAGTGCTCCGGGCGCTGGTTGTCACCGAAGCGTGGCTTTCTGAATTTTTTTCTTTATTGCATGAAAAAAAAAAAAGAAGCGTGGCTTTATGGTAGAGCATCCGCCTCCTGTTCGGGAGGTACCAGGTTCGATCCCTGGGGCCGCCGGGTACCCACCGGCTTTTCAATGGGTACAAGCGTTCCCCCGGTATGGTGTTCGGCTCTTTGGGGTAAAATGTTTGGGAAAGGGGTCATAGGTCCCAAATAGTTGCTCCGATGTGGCAGTGATCAGTTCCGCCGTCGGCCAACAATAAGTCCACTTTGTGCGGCAAAAACCCATTATGTGGCCCTTTTTTTGTCACACAGCCGAGTTGTTTATTCTTCAGCACGGCCTTTGCAGGCCATGGTTGTTCGAAACTAAGCCCCCGAAGGAGCACAGCAGGGTTAGCAGAGCCTCTTCCAAACGCAAACCCCTGAAAGAGCCGGGCGCCGGGCCGGGGGACGCTTGTACCCAATTTTACAGGTGGGTGTCCGGCGGCGGGTTTCGAATTGACTACCTCCCGCAGCCGAGACGGGCGCCCAAACCACTCGGCCACGACGGCCTTTCCCATTGTGACTGCTCACTTGAAGGGTGCCCATTCAACTGTTTGGGGACATAAGATTTAGGCAACCCCTCAACGACGTCAATGAAAGTAAACGAAAGTAAACGTTGCCACCCATAATGAGCATTCGCTTCAGCCCGGTGACGACTGCACATGATGCTACCGGCGGCGTGGTGCCTGTTTTCGGCGTGTTTTGGACGTGTGCCCTACAAAGGCACAAAATATACCGCCTTACCCTTTGGTTCATGCCGGCAGCGACCAAGGAAAGTTCGCTGCTGCGGCGCTGCTGTCCGAAATCAATGACCTACCTTTCTTTAAAGATCACTGGTTCGTATCATCTTGGGTCCTTCACCAGAAGCTGAGACATGTCATTACTGCGGCAGTTTTCTCTCTCTTCACGAGACGAACAGCGAGGAAATGCCTGACGACTTTCCATACAGACGGGGACATCTCTCTACGGAAACCTTTGTCCTCTTAGTTCTACAGCTACTCTGCTGAATCTCTACTTCAGTTATCTCCTCTAGCGAGTGCGCAGTTTTCAGCTCCCGAAGCAGGATCGGGCATAAGGATAGAAGCACTGATATATCTGTTGTTTGAGACCGACTCGGTTCCTTAATGGCCGCTGCGGCACCACCAGGGACGAACAGTGGTGCGAGATACAAGCGGTACGAGATACTTAAAAAAAAAGGGCCGACAGCCACCTCGTTACCGTTTACAACATACGCTTTGCGAAAAAGAGCGCCGTCATTTTTTCATTCTAGTTCGTCATTTTTTTTTCCCCCTCTTCGTTGGAACGCAACGGCAGTCATAACGCGACCGGAGGAGGAGAGCAACAACCGCGCGCGCGCACGCAAACACGCGCTGGAATGCAGCGGGGAGCAGACGACGCGGCCGCGCTGCACGGAGGTTTTGCCGAGGTCTCCATGGAGGGCGCTGACGCACAGAGCGGCACAGCGCCCCCTGGCCCAGGTTGTCTCCCCTATATGGAGCTCAAAATTACTAGTCGAATTAAGGCCCAGCGTGTGTGAGAAATTCGCACGGACGACCTTTGTTCCTCGAAACTGTAATGGCCTTCCGAAGGCCGTTACAGGCCGTTACAGTAGTCACAGGGGGACAACATTGAACTAACGCTCTTTAGTCAAGTGCCGCATCGGCGGTGCGCTCTTATTTTTGCTTACTCTTTTTAATCAGTTATCTTCGAACCATAAAGTGATTACGCCATTCATTTATTATTCAATAAAAATGGTAAAAATAGATACATTCTGCAAAGCTTTCTTTGGCCTCGTTGAGTGTTGGCTTCCATTGTAACATGTCTTAAAATACCATGTGATGCTAGAGAAAACAATATTAAACTGGAATGCATATATTCGAGTCCTGCGACTGCTCAAGATCTACATTCACCCCCACATTTCTAAATATATTTTCAGCCAAAGTGCGATTTTTTCGCAGGAGGTTAGTGCCTGAAAGAAGAACTTCTCCCTGGAAAATCCAGCCATACATTCAATAATATTACAGAAAGCATTGCAAGACAGCACTTCATTACGGAGAGTTATGTGTTAACCGTGCGCAGCTCCTTCGCAGTGTCGTTCTTTTTACCCCGCAGCACGTTCGATGTTTAAGCGCCGTCTGCTTATCATGTCACATGAAATACAGAAGACTAATTCGAGCAAAAATACCTGAAGCAAATTTTCTAAGCCGCGCAACAACATTATATATTCATAAAGTCTGACATCGCGTGTCTATCCTGCAAGCGGATGCGTTTTAACGAAAGTAACAAATTCGACATGTTCCATTACGCTGCGCCAGATGCATTAAACCTAGTGCATGCAGTGCTCAGATCTGTGACATAAATAGGTACTGTGTTCTTTTCAAGTGCCAATACCTCTTCGCCTTCAGATTCCATGTACTACCTCTGCAAGGCCGTCATTTGGGTGAAAGCACCTGCTAAAGCTTGAATACCAATCAGGCGACGCCTATTGCTTGTATCCCTGACCGCCTTCGACACCTTCATTCTTGTTTCCCTGGGCTGTCTCGACGCGCGCATTGCATGCTGAGGCTGATCCTACCTAATGCACACACGTGCCTGCCACTTCGTTTCCTTGTTCGATACCAGGTCAATGGCTAGAAGAGCCGAATGAAGCTAACTTTTCTTTGCCTCATTTCAGCACTCAACTGGACTGTTGTGTGTGCTTTTCGTGTTAAGCATTCACCGCAGCAGCATCAAATGCATGGCAGGTTTCTAACGCTATAATGTATTAGGTATGCGATAGCCGTTCTCTTGCTAAACGCATATGCTTGTAAAGCTTGTGCGCGTGGGTGTGTCAAATCCGGCCCAGCTGCTTGGTGTTTGTTATGAGATGAGTTCGTTTTTATTTGCGCTGCATTTAGTAAACGAACATTTATGTTTGAGTTATTTTGACTCTTTCTTTGTATATAGAGAATCAAAGAGTCATTTGATACATCTGTTCCAAGATCATGCTTTCGTTAATATTTGTCTACAATGAGCAATTCAACGTTCGACCATGATCACTGACTAACTTCCTATAGTTGCGAATAAATGTATTGAAGATAAAATAGAGCCCAAATATGACCTGGATATTTGAATGCCTTATTCTCCTGATAATTGCTCATTCTCCCCATGAAACCCTTGAACGGAATACATGCACAACTTGGCATCTGACACTGAACAGCAAAACAGTCTCTTCCTCAACGTATAGTTTTACTAGTGTATGTAGTACCTTCAGCGTTCATCAGAGGCCTTTGCAAAGGTTGCCTTGAAATGAATCGGAGAACTGCTGTAATAAAATGTTTACATGTGTAATAAGTTTCTGAACATAAATTATGCTAGAAATAGTTGTGGTGCCACAGATGCAGCTTCTCAGCCGTCGGCACAAGACACCGACTACGAAGCCCACCGAAGCTGCAGGCAATAAGCTTTATTCAACCAGCCTTTCCCAAGACTGGATCACAGAGTTGAGAGTCTTCGTAACGTACACAAAAACAAAAATTCCTCAAAAGTACACTGTTCAAGCTTCAACTAGCGTGTTCATAAAAATATATGCCTTACAATGGAGGACTCACTAATAATTACATCACCCAAGTACAATTATACGGCTACGAAGCGAAGCTATACGGCTTCTACAGACACTTTGTATTTGAACAAAACTTCTTCCTGGTCCGGGGTTCGAACACGGCTGAACCATCCTGCCAGAACAGTCGTAGTACTAACTGAGCTACCAAATAATAACAATTAATTACTTCATTATTACAAATATACTCCACCAGGGGGTCTTCTTTAAACATAAGATGAGCTATATACCTTGCGAGACACATTAAAGCAGGAACGCACATTAAAGGCAGTGATGTAGGTCATAATGACCATGCTTTGGGGAGTAGCGAAATAAATGAATTTTTTTGCTTCGACTGTGCCAGTGATGCCGCCGTCACGAGCGGTCCGCCCGTCCGAGTGTGTCGTGTCACCCGCGGCGTACAGATGGGCTCAGGAGGGCGCGTGGGACGTAGTGCCTCAAGCTGCGACCGGCGCAAGTTGCGCAATTGCACGCGCTCTGTTTTTCTTTTTTTTTTCTTAAGTGACAACTAGCGTCCAGAGCGTAGGAACGCGAGCAGGCACGCACACTCCTGAGAAACGCGAAGTGACGAGGACGGTAGCCCGCTCGGTATGTCAGCCGAAGAGCAGGCCGAATCTGTTGTAACTCGGGAAGAGCCTCCGGACATAGGGCACCATAGGAACGGTGCAGGCGCCGCTGTAGCAGAATCCCGACTCGTACCCCCGGCCCGTCTGTGGAAACAATGAGAAAGAATAGTCAGGAAAGAATTCGAACTCACATACCAAGTCATGTAAAATTTCCTCTCTGTGTACAGCCTGTAGAATTCGGCACCATTTTCTTAGCTCGTTATAAAAATATATATGTAGGCAAAAAAAAAAAAAACGCGAATCTTTGGAAATAAGGCATCTCTAGTTCACACAAGCGAGGTTGTAGCCACGAGTAGTGGGCCAGCCAAGCCTGTATTTTTTTTCCGGCTTCGGTATCATGCATGGCTCATTCACGACAAGGATGAAATTACCGCCTAGCGACGACCAGTTTCTAAGCACAGTGTACAAACGTTGGTTTTCTTTGTGTGTAGTTATTTACAACTGTGTTAAGAATAAGACTGCTCTGCCTGTGTAGTATCTGCATGCTGGGCCACTCGTCTTTTTAAAGGCGAAAACCTTTATATAGGCTCAGGAGTGTGGACAGGATTTGCTTGTCCGTGGAGAGGGTCACACTGTCGGTTCCGAGAATTGAATTCATTAATGAGTAAAATAATGGTTGTATGAGGTAGAGTATAAAAAAATGAGTGTCTATGTGCAACATTTTGTTGATGTGGAGTAATTAGGTAAATAATTAGAGCCAAAAAAGTTAATTGAGCGTCAAAATAGCCAATGACGTCGACATTGTGCAAGAAACGTAGAAAAAATACCTAAAAGAAAGAAAAAAATAAAAAGATGTAAAACAGTGAAAAAGAGGCAAATGAGTGCAGAGAATCGCAGGAAAGGCTTTCGCCTTATCGCACTTGCAAGATATCTAAGTGCCTCCAACAAATCTTTTTTTTTCCTTCGCGGCAGGGAATCTGACGACCTCTTTTAAAAGGTACTTATCCCGAAACGCTCTCAGAATGGCTCACGCTATGTGTGGGATTCGGAGACGGACCTCGATGCAGAAGGGGCCTTTCTTTGTAGACAGCCGCGCCTTACTCGATACATAAAAATACAAACAAAAATGGCGCGAGGTAGGCATGTATCTGAAGCTTTTTGTATATAATTTTGAGTTTCTCAGTGCCTGTACACTCTGTGATGAGCTGTATTGCCCAAATACATTGCACATAGTGTGTAGATGAAAAAATCATGTTTTTTCCAGTGTAGGAAAGCAGGGAAGGCTAAAAAATTTGGTGTTAATTCAAGATGGCAGCTGAACAGTGTGAAAAGGCACACGCAAAAAGAAAGAAAACGCTGTAAGGACTGAGGTCACAAAAGCCATTGACGCGAAATATGTTAGCGCGCATCCAATGGCCTTACATGACATGAACGTTTAGATCGCGAGTGGGGTCGTGCAGAGACCCAGGAGGCCTGCATGCCTAGAATTCTTCGATACAATAACATTTTTTCCTCCTCCTTCCTTCCGTTCTTTGTTGATCTGTTGGCGCTGTTTAGTCACAACCACGCTGTCACTAACTGTCAACGACTATGACCACAACTCGGTCATGGACTTGTAGCGACTCAGACTGAGACGCCGCCATATTGCGAAGACATGACCGCATTTGTTTAATTCTTCAATCTTAATCGGACAGAGTGCTAGTGCTACATTTTGTCCCTTGCTGTGGAATAAAGAGGTTTATATATATATATATATATATATATATATATATATATATATATATATATATATATATATATATATATAATGAAGTGTTGCCACCCATCATTGCATTCAGCCACTGTCTGTCTTCGCGCTCAAGGACCGTAGTTTCCTTGCTTTAATTTTTTAAAGAGAGATAACCCCTCCTTGCTCACCATGTTTTAGCTCTTACATTGTGCCGTACAATTAACGCAACTTACATTGGCTTTACACGGGCTTCCATCCGTCATTTTGACCTTGAGGACGATACCAGTGGTGGTGTCAATGCACTCGAGTGTGCACATGTACGGTGTCTACAAAAGAAATAAGAGAATGTGATGAAAATACATAAGAGAAGTCATTGACACTGATGCCACGGTACTGCTTGAAATTCGACGGGTTATTAAAACAGTAATAATTACTTACCTACAACATTTACAGTGCATGTATAGTCTTATTGTCGCATTGACGTATTGTCGCAAGGCATACGGCGCTTTGGAAAATCTCGCTATAAATTCATAAGGCAGGCCACACAATTGAGGCTGTCCTGTCTGACAAAGTCTCGAGCTTTAAGTCTTGTACCGTGTTTGTTATTTCAGCCTATAGCTAGTTTGTGATTTCAAAAGATCTCAAAGCGCCGAGCTTAAGAAATTCACTGAAGGCCGTTCAATAAACGGCTTTTCGTAACAAGGCTAAAGGTGAGCATGGTTCGTATGCATTCGTCCAGTCTGCCTTTTCGGTTACTGATTGAACAGAGCTATACGTGGACGTATAGCGCTGTTGTTTACCAAATAGAAAGATTTTCTTTCCTTCCTGCAAGGTTTCGGCAATAACAAACCGCGAACGAATATGCAAGCCTCTCGAGGGGACTTCCCTGATAGCCTCCTCGTTGGGATTTTTTTTTTTTTCCTTTTTAGAAGACAGGTAGATGTGCACGAGACGCGCTGTGCACGTCAAGGGTTTCATTATACCGGTTGCATGCATAACCGACCCGCACGTTTCACGCTGTATTTTCGTAGAGGCCTGTAAAAGAGGATCGCAAAGGGTTGTCCGCTTACCAATGCAATGATGGCGTTGCCCGTCTGGAAGTTCTGGCGACAGTAGTCGACGTAGGTGTCGTTCTTCAGCACGCACACGTTGGCCGCGCAGTAGCGCTGCAACAGTGCGGGACAAATCGTCACCCTTTGACTAATGTGTACGGCTCTGGTAAGCAAGTGCTCAAATAAAAGAATGCCGGACTGCACAACCGCGAGCGTTATATTCAGTGACGCTGGTGCAAAAACCAGTCCTTCACGGCGTGATGCAAAAAAAGTTCTTCAGAAGAAACGTTGAAGAATACAAACTTCAAATATATATCCTAGCATTTCTTAGATATAAGCATCTTTCTTTATGCAAGCTTTTCTACTGCCATCTAATATGAAAACCTATTATTCCTAACATGAAAAATTACAATACCATGGTCATGCACTACATGCAAGGTAACCCTACTGAAAAAACTCTACGAGTCAAAATAACCTCTTACAGACTTCTGATACTAAACTCATACTAAGCTCGTGCCAATCTCATATCACCTCATACAAATATCATTCAACACATGAGAAATATATGAGATTGTATGAGATTTGTATGAGTTTAGTACGGGTTCAGTATGAGAAATTTGTATGAGGTTATTGTGACTCATACGGTTGTTTCGCTAGGGAAGCGAGTATGCTGCATCATGTCGTTTGTTCGCGCACCATGGCATAACTTTTTCCTCCCATACAATGCACTTTGAATGCATGTTGTTCGCTAACGTAATTTTTTAAGGCGAACCTTGTAACTATACCCTGTTAGCAACGAAACCCTGCAGCGGCGTTCAGAAAGAAATGTTCCGAAAAATCGGTGTGACGTCATTGGTACAGTCCCGCGGTCGCAGTGGTTCTATGACAGTCACTACAGTGCATACTTGTGGCTGCTACTAATCGGACTTAATCTATCACGCAGTCCATCTCTTAATCCATCTCAATCCACCTTCATCAAGTACTTAATCCACATCAGACTTTCGTATTTACAGCATACAAGCAGTCTGTAATAGTTAAGTCTATAATATCTAGCTAAAATATTTAAGCGTCACACCTGCTAAAACTTTACATAGGGGTGAACACAGCGATCAAATGTGCGATCCTGTTTAATAAAAAATCAGCTTCCTAAAACCGAAACTGAAACATGCGACGCGAGATGTTAGTTTAGCTTCAATCATTCAACAGTGTCGTTTGATCAAGGGTAGAGTACACAAGCATAAGATGGGACCTGAATCAATAAATTTGAAACAGTGCCATGGTTATACCGCTAAATTTATATTATTCGGTTACCTAGACATAGTCAATGACAGCATTACGCAACCAAGGTAAACGTTTCGAACTAGCCACACGTAGATAACCAGCTTGTTTTAATTTCTTTGTATACTCCCGAAAAATGAGTTTAATTTAGACTCAACTCCGTAAATCCAAACTCCGGGTTGACTGCCTTTTTGCACTAAGCACCGATTATCTGTTATTCAGCACACACGCAAAAATAACCACTTTAATAACTAGTTCCTCCAGAAAACCATTGTTGAATTTAGTAAGCCGGGTCGGCACCTATTTTTTGTCACATATATTACATTTGAATCAAAAACTCAAAACCTGGAATTTGTTACTTGCTGAAATCTGCTTTCCTCTGTCTTTTGCCACTCTGTAACAGCCTGCAAAGGGTTTACAGTTCTGTAAATAAAAAAAAATAAAAAAGGGAACACTTTCATCAACAGTAGCGCGTTGTGCGCCCTTTCTTTGCTTGTAAGGAGAATCCGCCAATTAATTTTGAGTTTAGCACAAGCCTTCGTTTTTAGGAGTGATAGCATCCGTTTCAGAAATCGGCAATAGTTGGGCATTCCGTGACAACAATAATATTACAGTCAGCGTAAGAAAAATGTTCAGCGCACCGGATGAGAAGGAAGCATTAAATCAAACCAAATATGTCGTTCTAATAGCGGTCCTAATGGCTGCATGAGAATGCTGAAAACTGCAAGATCTTTGAGAAAGCTTAAACCCGAAACCGACGAAGTACAACTATAGAAAAACAAGGATGCAAAACACGCGACCTTCTATGGAATTCTTCATTGCACATTCTATATCAGCCGTGCCTACTTCATTCCCTATACCTCTATACGCTCAGCAGTATTACGAAAATACTGAAATAACAGGCAGATGGCTGCTCCCATTCTACCACTTTTCAGCAGTTAACTCTCAATGTCTGTTAACTATTTTCTACGGGAAGCAATCTGCAAGCATACAGGCGTAGTTCGCAAGAAACTGATTATTTGATCTAGCTTATTCAGCATCCTTCTCGTCATCTTCCTCTCCGTAGCGAAAGCTCTTGTGGTAAACAATTCTAAACAAAACTCTTATCCTTAATCTTATTCAGTTATTATTGCAGTTTTTAGAGCTCACGCATAATACATGGCCGGCATTCAGTATACTGCACTCCGCTGAGAGGTAGCACCAGTGCATATGAAGCTTCTCGGCGTATTGGTAGCTTAAATCTACAGGTAAAGTTAGTGTAGGAGAGAATAAATTCAATTAGCTATCTAAAGGAATTATAAGGATGATTACGATACTCCCTAATTCAAAATTTGATGGCCACTATTTAACCGTTTGTGCAGTAAATTGAGCCAAACAATTTGAGACATGGTTGGATGCATATGTAGTATGGGCAATTACAATGAACTGCTTGTTTTTCTTACGAGTCAACGAGAATTTCCCAGAAGAAGAGAGAGAAGAGACACGAACGAGCGGAGCAAAGCTCGTGGCTTCTCTTTCCCTTCTTCTGAGAAATTCTCCTCTGCTGTTGACTCTCGCTCGGTTCCGCCGACAACGACGCCAACGGCGACGCTGTTCAACCGCCGAACGCGGGCACATGAGAGCTGCGCTCTGCAACCTGAGTGTGACCTGTGCCAGCCCTGTAGAGCGCTTAGCTAGTGTGCGGCTTGATAAACAAGAGTAAGGAAGAACGGTAGATCGTGCTACATCTTATATAGAAATAAGCTGTGGCAACATTAGGGGGCGTGCAGCCGATAATCAGTCGCTTTTCTTTTTCTCTTCTGATGTGCGCATGAATTAGACGAAAGGCTGAAAGACGGGCCCTTCTGTATGTAAATTTGACGATTATTCCTATCTGAATAGGTATTTTTTTTTAAAGAATTGACTTCGAATTTGTCTAGATTATGAAAATCACTGGACCTACTTCGTTCCGCAGCAAGTCAAAGAAAACCGAGCACCAGTGGTTGTTTTTGTACTGTTGTCGACAGGGAGACTTGTTTTGACGAGAACTTGGAGATGCATGTGCTAAGACTTTTGTTCGTTTTTGCACATTTATTTGCCAAATTGCTCACCCTGCATCTACCTTGATAGCAATGGTGCTTAACAGCACGTTGGTCAATGTGATAAGCGTTTGTGCTTTCTGCGCTTTAAGCACACCGACAAGCTGCTCGCCCGGCTTCAAGAAGTAGATGAGTGTTTGCGAATATATTCAAACATGATTGATGTTTATTCAAAAACACATAAACTGAAAGTATCCCTTTCAGTTGAATTGGTTTTTTTGTGTACATCCCCTGCCTGCTAAGGAATGTTAAACCTGGACGCAAAATGAGGCATAAGATTAGGTTGCAAGCAAAGAGCGAGAAAAATAAAAGGAGATGCAACTAAGGACTAGCTTACCAAAATATACCCGTGTTTGTCAGACTTGCAATGCAGATACAGGTCTTGGACGTCAATGGCACAAGCCAATCCACTCATTTATTTTGAGCTAACAGTTCGCCTCGTCTGCATCCCGCCACGATGATTACCGTAGGTGGCATGGTCGACTGTCACTTTTCTAAGCTTCTATCAGCGCTCGAATTCTCGCGCGATTTTACGGTACTTGTTGAAAAGAAGAGAAATGAAGCAAAAGTGACATTTTTTAACCTCTATTATCCATTCATTTCGTATACATATAGCTCTCCTCTCTCGTCTTTTGTCGTTTCATTTCTACTAACAACTGTGAAATCATCGATCAGTGATTGCTTGGTGTAATGAATCGGATTGCGTAGGTGTAGTGGTGGCGGGCCCGCTCCCAATCGGTGGGTCTTATATATTATATTTATTTACAGTGCCTCACAGGCTTTCAGGGAGACATTGTGCAATGGAATGAAATAGAGATAAGCGAAATCTAAGGTGTCAAGAAACAAAAGAAATCGGTAGTTAAAAACACTGTTAAGTTCAAAGGAAATATAATGCTTATAATTAACAGCTCAGCAGCCAAGCAGAACGAACAATGCATCCTGAAATAAATATTCAAAATGAGTCGAGCACATACATAAAAGTAAGGAGGCCATAAAAATTCGATCATCTCTACAAAAAAAAAAAAAAAAACTGAGAAAGCTACAATAGCAAGTGATATATGAAATAAACAAAAAGGAAAACAAAAGGCACAGCTCGGATGTTTTACGTTCACCGACTTCATTAGAGAACATGCGTGGCTTCGTGCGTTTCATCAGGTTTCACAACTCCTGCTTCAACACAATACCTTCAACCCTCAAAAGTATACCTCCGACCTTTGCCGTACCTGCTCTCCGTGCAAGATGCATGGTGCCCCCCAGGGCTTGGCCGCTGTCCACACGTTTCCCGCCGCAGTCCGGCACTGCACAATGCATGGGTTCGGGTTGCCGAAACTCGCCGTTAGGGTGTTGAGGCCCAACTGAAAAACATGGAGTGTGTTCGTTCTGACGCGCAACAGTAGATAAAATAATCAGCAGAAAACAATGATGGCTGAGAAGCTACAGACACTAACCAAACAATTACAGTAAAGCACCACAAACACCGATATTGCGGCATGCATTTGGCAGCAATAAATATCGACACGTCTCTTCTGTTTTTGTGGAAGCTTACCCTGTTTTAGCGGTTTCGATTGAGCATATTGAGGTAAGTTTATGCACTGCTTCATTTATTTTTTTCAACACGTCTCATTTCCTTTGTAATATTTATTTATTGAACTACACAGAGCACCACTTGGAGCCTTCAGTGGTGGAGGGGATATGGTTATAAAAAAAGCGCAAGAAAATCTGCACAAAGAATAAGGTACATAATAATGTTGTTTAAGTGCTCTTGCATGCCAACGCCTCGTTGAAGGGCAGCAGGCAAGCAGGTTTTTAAGAAAACGCAGACGCCATACACTAACACTCTAAAGAACTTTCACCACAAGCAACACGGCAACTTGTGCTTTTAACAAACCGAACGTAACCCCGGGCTATGAAGAACGCCGTAGTGGAGGAATTCGTACTAATTCAGGCCACGTGGGGTCCTCAAAGTCCGCTGACATCATAGAGTACATGGCAGCAAATCGCCGCATGTAAGTTAGATTTAATTTGGTTACCTCTATGAAGTAAGTGTACAGGATCGTCAGTAAACGTTTCCAAGTTTACTATACTTTTGTTTTTCACTTGAAAGCCGCAGGCGTCAGCATCTTGAATCAAGATTCACCAAATGCACCTGCACCTGCAGCTTCAACTGTTGATCACGAAAAATAGCGCACAAATATTATGCTTACTGAAGCTCATGTTCTATTCAAAATTGCTTCAGCTGTTCATGCTTCAGCTTGGCATCATCGTTACGGTGCGCCACACAGAAATCATACTGACATAGAAATCAGTCACTCACCATCTTACACATCGCAATTTTGTGGGCACGCGCAAAAAACCTGCAACGGTTGCGGCCAATTCCACTCACGTGTCGTTCTTTGCACTCTGACGCCACCATAAATTGCCAAATTCATTACAGCAGTGAAAAAAAAAAAAAAAAAACGGTTATAATTTTGACCAAAGATCAATTTATTAAAAAGAGAATTCGAGAAGTAGCTCTGATCCTCAAATGCATGTGGGCAGAACATGCGAAGAAAGCTTTGTAATCAACTCTTAAAGGTATGTCATGCATGCAGCGAATTATTGATGGTGCAACTTGAGACCGCTTTCACGATTGTGTACGAATACGAGAATAAGTACAAGGAGTGCATTAGTTAATTAAAAGGGCAGCTAACTCTGTTTATTCATGAACAAAAGAAAACTTAAATATTTGTGAGTACGAACCAAAAAAATACCTGGGGATCGTTACCGAATCGCTAATTCCATACCCCTCAACTCCGTCTATAGGCAACGTCTAAGTATGTTTTCTATTCCATATTGTACTCAGTTCGCATATCTCCGCACCTCTGCGTACTGGGTGCTACAGACTTCAACTGCACCACTCGAACAGGCTTATCACTGTTCGGTAACCTTGCGCGTTTCGGCTGCGTAAACACGCCCGATGTCGGACGCACATGGGAGCGGGGTGTGTGGTCCCCAACTGCATCGCTGCTTTCGGCCGCGGCACCGATTTTTTCGCGCAGGTGCACTGCATACAAAACACGTTTCTAAAGACCATCCGTGAAGGGCTGTAATCACGAGCGGCTTCCGAGCTCGCCGTACAGTTCGAAGGACGCCTGAAGGCTTTTCGCGTCATGGCAGACTTGCAATGCCGCGTACTTCTGCGCGCGCTCCTCTCTGCTCCGATATAAGTGGGCAACTAGGTTCGATCAGTTCCCACGTGAGATGCTCCACATCCTAATCAGTTCTCTTTGTTTTCGCTTTTCATCAGTTACGAGCAACTCTAAACTGCGTTCCTCGCCTTCGCTTAAGATGGTTAAGGTTGATAATACTGTTCACAAACGAACACTCCCACCAGGTGCATCGTGGAAAGCAAATGGCTTCGGAGGATTAGCCCACGATTAACCCGCAACACGAGCGGAAGCCCATGGTCGGGCTTAAGGTAGCGACGTATAGAGATCGGGAGCAGATCTCTTCTTAAACGACTCTACTAGATATTTATTGATCCCCTCCTCCAAGGAAAAATGCCTGATTTATTTTTTTTTTTCGTGGATCACGATAACAAGCCGTATATACAACGTAACATTCTATCACAGCATGACTAACACAGCTGCGAAAGTTTTATGTTTCGCTGCCTTTGACAATGCATCCGTGTGACATTCCATATTCTGTTGTTATGAAGTTCGTTTTGCCTTTTTGTTTTCTAGTTCAGATACCCTTGGCTTTAGGGGAAGGAAGGATGCCTGTTACGATACTGTAGGAGACAAGTACGCGAACTCTTATAAACTGTTTTACGGCTTTATGATTCCAGCAGCAATATGTATGAGCTACAAATGTCATGCATGTATACTCGCGAATGACTCACATGCCAGATACACCTGACCCAGCTTTTGCTAAACACGGAGTTTCATTTCGCCGTGGAACCAAGCTAGGATCGTTGAGGGCTTCGCGGCCTAGTTGGCAATGTCATTTCTCCAGGATTAATTAATTAGTGAAGACTAATTCAGTTAAATTCAGTTCCGTTGTTCAGTCGTGTCCGACTCATTGTGACCCCGTGGAAAGCTTGGCGTGATACGCCAAGCTTTCTGGTCTCCCACTGTCTTCTTAATATCACATAGATTCATCTGCAGTGCCTCGAGGGTGCCATCTAACCATCAACTATAACTAATTAGATAACCATTATTTATCCGTTTGGAGAAACTGTGGATTGTCTTAACCTATTCTAAGGACGGTTATTTTACTCCCTAATGCAAAATCTGAGCATAGCTACGTAATTAGCGTCCTTGCAATATATTCAGGCAAATAATTTGAGAGATGCATGTTTCTTTTTGCGTTTTGTGGGGTTAACGTCCCAAAGCGACTGAAGCTATGAGAGACGCCGTAGTGGAGGACTCCGGAAATTCCGACTACCTGGGGTTCCTTAACGTGTACTGACATCGCACAGCACACGGGCGCCTTGGCCGCGATGGGAACCCGCATCCTTGGGCACCATAACCACTGCGCCACCCCGGCGGGGCGAGAGATGTATGTATGTATGTATGTATGTATGTATGTATGTATGTATGTATGTATGTATGTATGTATGTATGTATGTATGTATGTATGTATGTATGTATGTATGTATGTATGTATGTATGTATGTATGTATGTATGTATGTATGTATGTATGTATGTATGTATGTATGTATGTATGTATGTATGTATGTGTGTGTGTGTGTGTGTGTGTGTGTGTGTGTGTGTGTGTGTGTGTGTGTGTGTGTGTGTGTGTGTGTGTGTGTGTGTGTGTGTGTGTGTGTGTGTGTGTGTGTGTGTGTGTGTATGTATGTATGTATGTATGTATGTATGTATGTATGTATGTATGTATTGCCACCTGGTGTCCCTATGTTCTTCCTGCGCCTGGAAGAAGAGAACACTGAAGTCGGCTCGCGCGCTGTGCTCGGAACGCTGCCTGCTCCTACAGCTTAGCCCTGTCCTTCAAGTCTTGCTCTGTCGTTCAAGTCTTGCCCTGTTGTCCGCGACATATATTGGTGGAGGTGCGGGGTGTCGATCCCAGTATATGTCCCGCACTCCTCCGCACGCCCAGGATTCAGGTCCTGTGCCAGTCGACACTCCTGTGCACCACGCTAGCCGGAGGACCCTAGGCCTACCACCTGAGCACGGACCGTTGGAATTCACCACCGCCAAATATGTATTTCTATTTTTCTCGGGAGCCAAAAAGAGTTTCGTAAAAGAAAAAGAAGAGCCACGAACTCTGCGCCGTTCACTCGTGGCACCTCTTTCTCTTCTTCTAAGAAGTTCTCTGGCTTGTCACTTTCTCATGGCTCGTGACTCTTTAGCGTTCTGTTACACCTATACAACAACGGCGACACGGCTCATCCGCCGGACGGGCACACAACAGCTGCGCTCTAAAACAGCTGGCTGCAATGTTTTCACCGAGATACGATATACGCGCATTTATTTGCTGGTCAATTAAACAATTAAGGGTAAATTTAAACTCCGCCTTGAAGGTGTGATGATACAGCGGCCTATAGTCCTCTCTAATTACGCACGTATTGGTATATAATGATAAGATACACACATGACATATTTATCAGCCTCTGTTCCCAGGCCGCACAAGCATGCATTGCATGGCCTACATAGGTAAACTGCGTACTCTCAACCAGAAAATCGTACGTCCGAATCCAGCCTGAAACCTAAAATTCTTGAATTTATCCTTCAAGCGAAATTAATTTCGTTCTAAAAGTAAATCACTTGAGACATGGAGCGACGTTTAATTCGCATTACATGCCATGTTTAAAATCACTTTCATTCCAGGCGCCACATCACGTTTCGTACGAGCGTTGTGGCTGTTTAGAATTCCCCGAGAAGTCATGTGCTTGCGACGTCATGACACTGTCCACCAATCAGAATTTTCGCGTACAGTGGTAAAGTCGACGCCGTACTTTCAGTGACACGGGGCTTTTACCGAGTAAAAACCTAGCACGCGACCAGCTGTTGATGTAGCTGCATATCTCTAGCCCAGTTCACATGTAAAACTCGTCGGGGCTGTGCGTGGAATGGTGCAGTGGCATCGGTGTTACGTAAAAGTCATTGCTTTTTCTCCATTATCTTTTAAAGCCGATAGAAAAAGCTGATGTAAACTTAAATGGTATCTTCGTAAGAACATTTCAACAAGCAGTCTTTAAAGACGGTGTACAACTTCTGAAATCCCGCGGCACTTCATATCCGAAGCCGAAAATTTTATAACCCTAACGAGGATTTACGGATTTTTAGTGCTGAAAACGAAAAATACACTGTGGACAAGTCCACGCGACTTAGCACACATCAGGCAGCTTTACTGGTTTTTTGATGTATTTCCTCGACATAGGGTATGCTATGTGCAGTGTCTCTTGTTGTTAACCGTGTACGTTTTCAGTTTTGGTCATTCGTCATCACACATTTCAATGTATAGGGTCTAATAAAAAAAACAAAAGCTTGGTTACCTTTACCTCGGACCACTGGTGTCGAGCCCGACCAAACTGGTAATTGTTAGGTTCGCGCATTAGAAAAAAGTCCTAGGAACCAGCTCATGTCTGGTTTTACCTTGGCTATACGTTGCTTATAGAACGCGCAGAAGGCGTGCCTGAAGCGCACCGTACAAAAAGAAAGACCTAGTACTAACTATTGGATCCACGTGCGACACTCTCATATGCTTATAACTTTATGCTGACGTTTTTGCAGATATATATATATATATTAGATCAATGCTTCATTTATCCAAGCACACGGTTCCAGGCACACGGTTCCATGCAGGAATATAATTAGAACGCTGTTCCAGTTACAGGCATGTGAAGCATAACTTTCTTTCTTTAAACGTGGTCCCAGAACTTTAATTAAAAGTTAAATGTTTAGCTCTGTTCCAGTTATTCGAGCAGATATTATTTAAAGTTATACTTAAATTCTACCTATATATGGGCCCCATATGTGGAATAAGATGAAAAGGGTGTGCACAAGTATTTCCTACGGAATCTGAACAGCTTTAGTGGTGAAGGCCGCCGCTGCTTAAGGAGCCTCCCACTCCCACTCTCTGTGCGCGCTTGCGAGTACTCGACAAGCTACCGCTACTTAAATATAAAGCTTTATCATAGCCGCTGTTTTTGTATGCCCTGTACCCCTCTGCTCTTCTGTTCCCCAAACCTGCTTATGAATGTCGCCTTTTGAAATTAAGCACCCCCTTTTTAACTGATATATAAGCACTTTCGAACGCAGCAACCCATCGTTTACGTTCTTTGACCTTTTCACTGATCAGCGAACTGCCCAAGCGGCGATCCGTCAACGGCGCGTGTGCAAACACATTGCGTTAGAGTGGTTACGGAGAAACGCCCGAGAGTGGGTCGACGAAGACATAACTACACGATGCCAACACTCGCTGAGCTTTCACCCGTTCATTGTCTCTGCGGGAGAGAGGGTGACCCCACAGAGATAACAAAGCCACCCAGTGGGGGAGCGAGTTGCACAAAAAGCGGTGCGCGTTCTTCTTCTTTTTTTTTTTTCGGTGTCATACAGTGACTCGTAGGGACATTCCAACTGATGAAAGCACTTTTCTTGTGTGAGCTGGAGAGTTTTACACTGCTCTGAGTATTTTCCAGGGCATTGTTTTAGGTGCGTTACCTTTAGAAAAAAACAGTTACTTCTTTTTTCATACCTTAAAGCGACCATGTGCGGTAAAACATAAAAAAAAACATGAGAAACAGGCATAACTTAACATAAGAGGTACAGCGTGGGACTTCGATTGACTCCAAGCAGTGATGTTAGCTTTTTTATCACATCATTTATTCCCTCACGCATAAATAAACTTGTACGTGCGTGTGTGTGTGTGCACGTGTGCGTGTGTGTGTGTGTGTGCGTGTGTGTGCGTGTGTGTGTGTGTGTGTGCGTGTGTGTGTGTGTGCGCGTGTGTGTGTGTTTGTGTGTGTGTGTGTGTGTGTGTGTGTGTGTGTGTGTGTGTGTGTGTGTGTGTGTGTGTGTGTGTGTGTGTGTGTGTGTGTGTGTGTGTGTGTGTGTGTGTGTGTGTGTGTGTGTGTGTGTGTGTGTGTGTGTGTGTGTGTGTGTGTGTGTGTGTGCGTGCGTGTGCGTGCGTGTGTGTGCGCGTGTGTGTGTGTGTGTGTGTGTGTGTTTGTGTGTGTGTGTGTGTGTGTGTGTGTGTGTGTGTGTGTGTGTGTGTGTGTGTGTGTGTGTGTGTGTGTGTGTGTGTGTGTGTGTGTGTGTGTGTGTGTGTGTGTGTGTGTGTGTGTGTGTGTGTGTGTGTGTGTGTGTGTGTGTGTGTGTGTGTGTGTGTGTGTGTGTGTGTGTGTGTGTGTGTGTGTGTGTGTGTGTGTGTGTGTGTGTGTGTGTGTGTGTGTGTGTGTGTGTGTGTGTGTGTGTGTGTGTGTGTGTGTGCGCGCGCTCGTGTGCGTGCGTGCGTGCGGCGCGTAGAACACTTGGACCTCGTTTTGCCTGTTTCACGAAATGACCACAAGCGTCGGTAAACTATCGTTTCCGGCTCTAATATAAATAATGCCGGCTGAGCTCTATTCGCTGCAATCCCATGTACATTTAAAATACCGCGTTTCTATAGATTCCAGGGCTTCTCCAGCCGCGTGAAAAGGCGACTTCAGCTTCTATTCGCGAATTCATTGGACTGGCCGCACCATTCCACCTCGTGGTGGGCAAAACCGAGAGGGGGGACAAGAGCGTACAAGGCGTGTACATTGAAAATGGGGTCATTGCGAAGTGTGTCTAATAGACCCACTGTTGCAGAATATTTATAAAGCATCCGGATAGCGTCACTAAGTGCAGCCATGCATGCTTAGTTATTTGCTTTGCTATTCTGGGTAAGCTTGAGCGGAAAAAACCATGGCCAGTTTTACCCCAACAATCGTGGTTTAACACACAGCAGTTTTTGTTCAAATATAAAATATATAAGAACGTATAGCCGAATCATAATTTGCATGAAATTTGTTTTTGTTGCTTTCTGAAACTGGAAAATATCCGCGAAATAACTACATCAGCTATCGGTTAGCGGTGACTGTCTTTTTTTTTTTTTGGTCGGAAGTAAAAAGGGTAACTCTTTCCGTACATATAAAAGAACCAGCTAATTAGGCACTGCTGAGCTTTGCGTTGACCACTGGGTTCAGAAATGTAGCGGCGGTTGTTTTAATCCAATCTGTTTCGAACCAAATACAGTCGGAAACACGTCGACGGCCAATTTTAGACGCTTTAGACAAGCATTTTTCCCCGCGTGTCAAAGTTATATGTTACCCTCAAATACTGAAGAAAACCACGCACATCAGTCGTTTCCTGAAAAAGAATATATATATATATATTGTGGAAGAAGGCTAGGTCAAGACGGCGAGGTCGTGGCGGCAAGGACAGCGAAGCCTTGTCCAGCGTTTTAATCCGGTCACCAACCCAGGCACGCGCCAGAGCCGGCGCCGCGGGACGATGATGATGGTATGTACAAATGAAAGAAGATGATGATGGCATGTACAAATGAAAGAAGGTCCACAGAAGGCTCACACAATCTGCCCGGGGGGTCGGAAGCGGCCAGCCTGGCCGCTCCTAACTAACCGATGTACCGCGGCGCACAAACGGTTTCAAGCGAGAGACATGGACAATTTCAGTTCCACGGTGGCGTCAATCGGCTGGGGGATCAACAGGCGCGACTTTGTAGTTAACTGGAGAAGTTTGGCTGATGATCTTGTAGGGACCAAGGTAGCGGTGGTGGAATTTGTCACTAAGGCCAGGGGTGCGCAGTGGAGTATAAAGCAGTACTTCGTCACCGGGACGATAAGAGACCACGCGATGAGTAGAATCGTAGCGGCTCTTGCGGTCTTCCTGGCACGCTGCTGTGTTGAGGCGGGCAAGATGACGGCATCTGGCCACACGAGATAAGAACTGGGTAGGTACCGATGTGGAGTAGTCGGGCGTAGAGAAGAAGGAAGCGTCGAGAATTGTAGTGGGAGGACGGCCATAAACGAGGAAAAATGGAGAATAACCGGTAGTCCGCTGTACTGCTGTGTTATAGACGAAAGTGACGAATGGTAGAATAGTGTCCCAATTTCGATGATCCGGTGTGATGTACATGGAGATCATATCCGATAAGGTGCGGTGAAATCGCTCAGTCAGCCCGTTAGTCTGGGGATGGTAGCTCGAGGTTGTCTTATGAAGGGTGGATGACGCGTAAAGAACTTCGGCAACGACTGCCGATAAGAAGGCCGTCCCGCGGTCACTTAGGAGCACCCGAGGAGCGCCATGACGCAATACAATTGATTGCAAAAAGAAATTTGCTACTTCTTGAGCGGAACCGGTCGGTACAGGTGCTGTCTCAGCATAGCGTGTGAGGTGGTCGACAGCTGTTATAATCCAATGGTTACCCCCCTCGGAGAGAGGTAGGGGACCATATAAATCGATGCCGACTACGTCGAATGGCGTGGCGGGACAGGGAACGGGTTGTAGAAGGCCAGCGGGTGAAGAAGTCGGCCGTTTGCGACGTTGGCATAGAGGGCAGGATGCGACGTATTTGGCAACGCTGGAAGATAGGCCAGGCCAAAAGAATCGTTTTTTCACGCGGTCGTAGGTTTTGTCAATACCAAGGTGACCTGCAGTAGCGTCATCGTGGAGAGCCGCCAGTATTCGTTGACGAAGCACATGCGGCACGACTGGTATCCAGCGAGTTCCATCAGTGCAATACACGAAGCGGAGTAGGATGCCATCTTCGAGCTTGAAATTGCGAAGTTGTCGGCGAAGCCGAGCATTGGGTGGGTCCGAAGCGCCAATAAGGCGATCGATGATGGGACGGCAGTAGGCATCGGCTAATTGCTGTGAGCGGAGAGTGTGTTTGTTCTCTGCGTCGTCAAATGAAACTGTTGTGATATACGTCGGGGAAAGAGATGGTGGGCTGTGGTCATAGGTGGAAATGCATTGGGAAGAAAAACAGCAAGCCGATTCCGAAAGTGGACAGCGAGAAAGAGCGTCGGCGTCTTGGTGTCGGCGACCCGATTTATAAATGACGTCAAAATCGTATTCTTGCAGGCGTAGAATCCAACGGCCAAGTCGGCCTGTCAAATTTTTGAGCGAAGACAACCAGCAAAGAGCATGGTGATCGGTCACAACTGTGAAGTGCCGACCGTATAGGTAAGGGCGAAACTTTTGGACAGCCCAGACGACGGCAAGGCACTCCTGTTCTGTAATAGTGTAGTTTTTCTCAGCTGGAGTCATAGTCCGACTGGCGAAGGCAATCACTTTCTCACGCGAAGTTGCATCGTGCTGCAGAAGTACAGCGCCAAGACCGATACCACTGGCATCAGTGTGCAGGATGGTTGGAGCGCTGTCACTGAAGTGGCCAAGAACAGGGTCTGATGTGAGGGCGTGCTTCAGGTTATTAAAAGCAGTTTCGCACTGTTCAGTCCACACGAAAGGGCTGCGTGCTTTAAGTAGTTGATGGAGGGGAGCAGCAATACTTGCAAAATGCTTTATAAAACGCCGGAAATAAGACGCCAGGCCGAGAAAACTGCGCAATTCTGTAGTTCGTTGTGGACGAGCAAATTTCAAGACCGCGATAATTTTTTTCAGGGTCTGGACGAATGCCGTCATGGCTGACTAGATGTCCCAATATTTTAATTTCCTTCTGTGCAAAGTGGCACTTCTTGGTGTTGAGCTGAAGGCCCGCTGAAGCGAGACACGTGAGGACCTCATTCAGGCGCGTGAGATGGTCGTTAAAAGTTGACGAAAAGATGACAATGTCATCCAAGTAGCATAAACAGGTTCTCCATTTTAGGCCACGAAGCACAGTATCGATCATCCTTTCAAATGTCGCTGGTGCGTTACAAAGTCCGAAAGGCATAACATTAAATTCGTAAAGGCCATCGGGAGTTGCGAAAGCGGTTTTTTCTTTATCGTCCTCGTGCATAGGTATTTGCCAATAACCCGAGCGGAGGTCCAAAGTCGAGAAATATTGGGCGCCTTGGAGAGAGTCAAGGGCGTCATCAATTCTTGGCATTGGGTATACATCTTTGCGGGTAATTTTGTTGAGTGCGCGGTAATCAACACAAAAGCGTACCGAGCCGTCCTTTTTTTTAACTAACACTACTGGGGAGGACCATGGACTTGTCGAGGGACGAATAATATTGCGATGGAGCATGTCATTTACATTTTCTTCAATTACCTTTCGTTCAGAGAGGGAAACTCGATAAGGTCGTCGGCGAACGATAGAGTTACCTTCAGTAATGATGCGATGGTGCGCAACACTAGTCCGTCCCAGTGGTGGGGAAGTGGCATCAAAAATGGCTTGGTGTTGTCGAAGCAATGTCAGCAGTTCTTGGCGTTGGTTCGGCGTGAGGTTAGGATTAATAGTCTTTGTGAGAACAGAAACAGAGACGTCTGTCGAAACACGGTGCTGAGGCTGAGGGGCGGTGAGCACCATCAAGGACAAAGGTTGAACATCCACCTTGCAGGGAAGAGAAGTTCCTTTTCGGAGCACGAGGGATTCACGTGAAGTGTTAGTGGCCGCTACTGTCGCTGAGCCGTTGCAGAACCTCACAAGACTAGACGGGAAGGCGATACCGCGTTCAAGATGACGATAAGATGGTGCGATGAGTACGTCCCCGTCAGCGATGTGGTCAGAAACAACGGTAAGCAGTTTTTCGCACTGAGGAGGCAGAACAGTATCAGCGGCGGCAACGAGGGGATGATGTCGTTCAGAAACTTCAGATGAAAAATCGCTTTCTGTCATATGGATAACACGGTCGCCACAAGAAATTAATGCCGAAGCGGTTGACAAAAAATCCCATCGAAAAATTATCAGATGCGCACATGGAGAGAGCACAGCAAACTGCACATGATGGCGGACGCCGTCAATAACAACTCGTACGGTGCACTTTGCTAAAGGGCGCAAAGGGACGTCATTGGCTCCACGGAGTTCAGGCCCATCATATGGTGTTGTAACTTTTCGCAAACGGTAGCACAAATCAGCGTGAATGACAGAAATTGCAGCCCCTGTATCAATTAATGCTTCTACCGGTAATCCTTCAGCGAAAACAGAAATCACATTATACGGGCGATCTGGAGGACTTTTGGTAAGTTCGCAGACTGCAGTTTGACCTCCGGAAACTGCAACGCTTAGTTTTCCGGATGGCGGACAGGGAGAGTTGTTGCGGGTCGGAGAGGGGAAACTGAGCGGCGGTATG